>NC_136635.1:10364493-10479493 GCF_949748355.1 Melanostigma gelatinosum | reverse complement strand
AGCTCTGCATCACATTGGGGGGGGGGGGGGGGGGGGCTAAGAGACCCATTGTATAAAATAAAGTGGAGAGATAATGACAGACAATACCTCTCCTCACTCCTGTAATCATCAATGTCATTCTTCAAGTACATGGAGAAGTCGATCACCCCGACCTCAAATAAGAAGATAAATAAGACAAGCTGGCATCACTCAAAATGAAGTTTATATATATATATATATATATATATATATATATATGTTATGAAAAGCAATGTTCAAACAACCATTGATTCAGTTATGCCTCGAGTAGTTGCAGGCAACCAGAACATTCGCAAGAATTGGGGATGTTTACGATTATGTGGTGAACCAAATCAAAACCCGCACAATAAAAACGAAATGCTTATTGTAAATTTGACAGCATGCAGTTAATATCCACTGACATTTACTAATATAAACTACCACAATATACACCACCTCGTCATTCAAAAGACAAATTATCTGCAACTATTCTGATAATCAATTAATTGTTTCAATTATATTTCAAGTAAAAATAGTTTTGATTCCCATTTGATTCCAGCCTCTTGAAAGTGAGGATTTTCTGCATTTCTCTGTTTTATATTATATTCTAGTTGTAAATTAAATATCTTTTGGTTTTGGACATTGGGAGGTTTTTTCACTAGTTTGACATTTTATAGTCCAATGATGGAATGAAAAATAATAGCTTTTATACAGATTAATCAATAATGAAAATAATTATTAGTTGCAGCCTTAAAAAGAAGTAACCAAATATGCTTTTTTTAAATCTTGAATGAAATGTATCACCTCTGCTTTAGTAATGGAATCTCTTTTACACCTGCCATCAAATGTACAGATGTGTGTGGTCATTTGTGTTAAGGCTCAGACAACAATCGTATCCAAACAAACTATTCCAGATCGCTTCATGTTACAAGTGTAAACACAGTCTGAACAGGATGCATTAGTGAGAAAATGAGTGTGTTTGCACTCAGGACAAAGAGTCCACCCGTAGAAACATGACACTGCTCTCTCTCTGCCTGATGCCAAGATAACGCAACAAAACAAACAAGTGTTGTCTGCTTCCCTAAACTAGAGTCACTGACGATAAACTGTTTCATGTCCGTGAACTTGTATGCACAGCAAGTGGAGTCATTTTTTATTAACATAAGACATAGATTTGTTTCTCTGCTTAGTTTGGTGCAAGTGGAAAATGAGATGCAATTATGGAGAGAACAGAAGAGTAGACATATCAGCTGTACACGTGTTGTCATGCAGCCACATCATCAGATGTTTTATGCCCACATTAAAAGAATGTCGTAATGTCTGGTGTAAATGTGTTCTTCTAGTCCAAGTGGTCTAAATACTGTGTCAGAGGGGTTACCTGCGAGTCCAGGTCCTCGCCTTTGACACACAGGTTAGCGTCGATGACGTTGAGGCCCACCAGCAGGCCCACTATCACTGCTCCCTCCTCCTCCAGCATCAGCGCTGAATACTCATAGAAATCACTGTGGAGGAAGATACAACAGATCCTCAAACACTTAAGGGAGCTTTGGTAAAAAAGGGGCTTTATTTTAGGTTTTAGCTCAGTGGTGTTACCGTGGATGTGAAATGTCTTTGGCGTAAGTACAAGCTGTCAGAATTTGTATTAAATTGATTAAAAACAATATTGTTTTATCATTAATATTATTTAACAACACCAATATTTTTCAGCCAAACATTTTTTTGTCTATAGCTGAAACTTGGAAACAAGGAAATATAAAAAGTATATACTTTAATTCAGGTATATTTTTCAAAACAAGTCAAATGCACCAATTGTTATGTGTAAATATGAGAGTACCTGAGCAGATCTTTTCTGGTGATGAGGAGTCGTAGATAGTCGGCCAGCCGTTTCTGCATGAGAGCCAGACGCAACCAAGCTCTGGCCCTGCCTAATGGAGTCCTGGGAAACACACACACACACACACACACACACACACACACACACACACCATAAGATTTGAGCTTTGTTTTGTTGTTTGGATCTAATTAGGTTCTTCTATGTGTTTATTGCAGTCTACAGTTAACATGGGCTCATCTAATTAACTTCTGTCTTTTTCATCTCAACGATTAAAACGTTTGCACTGTCACACATGGTGTTGCATAAACACTGCTCTGCTACATGTTCGTTGGTCTGACTCAGCAGCACCAAAGGAAACACACTCTGTTCTCCATCTAAAACAACACGGCTGTTCCCCATTTAGCTGGATCAGCGAGACCTGAATATTGCTCACTTGATGTCAGACCTAGACGCTCTGGTATGTGTGACAGAGAAGTGAATAACAAAGTAAAGCAGGATGTGGAAAGACATACAACTGGCAGCAAATATACAAGCATACCACTGCACCATCACTGATTTTGCTTTTAAAAGATGTCTATTGCCCAACATTGACAGTATAAGGACTCATCTTTACTGAATTTTAAACTCAGTGCTGTTAACACTGTGCCTGACTAAAAATGTGCCTATTCTGGCTATAGCAGTTACAAAGAGACGAAAGAATATTAAAGATCTGGAGAACTTGGAGGAAGTGAGGCAGCAGGGAGAGGAAAGGTGAAGTGAAAGTAAATAACTGTCAGGTATTTCCCTGCTCACGTCACATTCTCATGTTACTGGTAAATGTGAGCGTGTGAGGTTGTGGCTCATGTTCCCCCAGCACGATGTAAGGTTAAGTTGTGTGTGAGCACAGGTGTGTGTTTGTACTCCTTACTTAAGTCCAGGCAGGTCTCGTACAGAGGCCGAGATCTCTGCTGCTTCAGGACACAGCTTCTCCACCAGCTCCAGAGGACCCCAGAGAGACTTGTTAAAGCCCAGAAAGGACTTCTTCACTGCAGAGAGAATAGACAAGCAGTAGCACATACACATCTTAAAAAACAAAACAATAGGAGCCCTTTGATATTGAATGTTAATAAGTTTGGAGGTTCCTCTTACCTTTGAGGCCATGTTTGAGGCAGTGCTCCATGACAACAAAGAACTGCTGGAGAGGGGGGTAGTCCGAGTCCAGAGTTCGTCCGAAGCTCAGAGCCGACTCAATCAGCCCTTTAATACTCAGCTTGGCCATGTTCAGCAGGTTGGCTCGCTCCATAGCCATGGGATCTCGCAGGGCTGCAGGACAAAAGCCACACATCAGCACTTCATTTAAAATATGCTTATAATGTAATGTATTACAGCTGTGATGTATTACAGCTGGTCATTATGGTCATTATCAGAAACATGCTGTGAGAATGTACAGTACAAGTAAAGTAAGTGCTTTGAAAGCAGAATACACCCTAAAAACAGATCATTTGTATTTTTGTGTCAGCTCACCGTGGGCACACAGAACAATGCAGTAAATACATTTTTTCTAACTTTGCTCGATAAATTGTCTAAATTTGCAGCTAACTTTGAACAGAGATGTTGTTTAACATTTGCCTTCCAGAACAACTCCAGAGCCTGAAACAGAGAAACCCCCACAATGATATGTCTTTAAGTGCTCTCCACTTTGATTGGACCTCCGGGTTAATGTGGTTAATGTGTAGCCAAACACCAGAGCAGGACAGACAGGTGGGAAAGTGCAGAGATGTTGCCTAGCAATGACAGAGAGCTTTAATGGCCCAGAGGCAGAGACGCTGACAAACCAACAGATGATTTCTTGGGAGTGAGGAAGACTTTTGGGAGCCTTTTGGCGCTACGCCCTGATGATACTAAGAAAGAAACAGTAACCCTTTAAATACCTGTGTCACCATGTGACTGCTACTACACATCAAACACTGACGAGTGAAAAGCTACAACGTGTCTGGATGTTTCAATTGAGATTTGAGTTTGAATGCAAACTGTGTAGATATTTTAAATCTTTGATCATTAAAAGGTCATTCCCCTAAAATGTATCTACTGTGTTCTTGTTAAAAGAAAGACAAACAAACAAACAATCAATGAAGAAGTTATGTGGCACTGAATGCCTGAAACTATTCAGTTATTTCAAATGATCAGATTTAAATTTTAACATAATTCAAATGCAAGTCTGTGATGGACACCTGGAAACTGTCAGAAACTAAATGTGTGTGTGTGTGTGTGCGTGCGTGCGTGCGTGCGTGTGTGTGTGTGTGGGAACATCTATTGTCAGACAGACACTGGTGCGGAGCTCTGCAGAAACAGAAGATGTCGCTCATCAGAAGATTAACCAGCCACTATTATGATTCAATAGTATGATTGTCAAGCAAAAAATTTGAAACCTTTGCTGGTTCCAGATTCTTAAAAATGATTATTTGCTGCTTTTATCTGTTTTATAGAATCGTAAAAAAAATTATATATTAGGGTTTCAGACTACGAGTGTGCTTGGGCTCTGGAAAATTGTGATGGAAATATTTACAATTTTATGATATTTTATGAACAAAAAATGAATTGATAAAACATGAAAACAAACATATTTAGTTAGTTATAGCTGTTTATACTAAAACGTTATTTGTAGTGATATCAAGGCAGCAAACACATACAGACAACACCACTATGCATTGCATGGTGAAAACCCCAAAGGAAATAAGAAAGACAGAGCGCGTGTTTCCCATGTGCATCAGTGCGGAATTTGACTCCTCAGGCTGTTCAGTTGTGTGGTGGTAGAAACAGCAGCAGCACCACTACAGCACCACTGCTAACATTAATATGCGAGGGTGTACCATCAAAGCACGTGAGCTCTTTGAAAAATCAATTGGCCACACACACACACACACACACACACACACACAGAGAGAGAGTGATGAGGTAATGCTAGATATGAAAGAACAAGGAGGATATGTAGCCAGCTAGGTCTGTCACATTAGCACATCTACCAGCAACACCAGCTGGAACTAGTACCAGTGCTCCGATTAGAAGATGTCTGGATGCGCTCCTGAAGATATCAGGGGGGGGGGGGGGGGGTCTGTGTTAAGAAACTGATAAGCACAGTTAGCTAAGGGCACATTTCCTCATGTGACCCTACACAACAATCAGTTACTGGGTGTCTTCAGACCTTTTATTACTACCCAGACACTCCCTTTATGATAATACTCTACCTTGGACGGTCCAGTCCCCGGAAAGAGACGTCCTGTGCTCCGACACTTTGGGCAGGACGTGAATGCTCCCTGAAATAGTCTCGGATGCTTTCCTGGCCAAAGCGAAGATGGGAGCCTGCCATCGCCCGTCTCCTCCACCACCACCTCCACTACTACTACCTCCTCCTCTCGCCGTGTTGCTACTGTTAGCTTTATCTGCAACACCAGATTTCTCCTCCTGCAGCCTCAGAATCCCAAACATCTGAGCCTTCTCCTTGCTGCTGTCCGCTTCAGACAACGCCAGGTCGTGCTCTGCAGGCGATGCCATGTTCGTGTACCTCTGAGACAAATATAGCTGCTGGTCGGTGCAAACGCAGCCAGATTCATACGGTTAGCTCACCGTTAGCGAGCTGGCGTCGTTGAGCAATTCAACCGGCGACCATTGTGACAACCGTATCATAAAAATACCTGTAATAGTACCCAAAGCAACAAGCCTGACTAGTCAATCGTCGTAGCGTTCCCGTACTGCAAATCGTTGGTGTCGGTCTACATGATGACCGTTAGCTGCTCGTTGATATACGATTATTTTCCGTTTGTTTCCCTGTGCTGTGGACATTTGTTTAAAACCCGTAGACCAAAACCGACAGTTGGCGGTCCCGCTGCACCCTCCGGAGGGGCGGTGTCAACAGGCTCACGAGATACACAAAAGGCAGTACTAGCTACGTAATGATTTCAGTGGCCGTTGTGTTGTGGGTGTGCCGCCCCCTGCTGTTAGAAGGGAGAACTGCAGGGCTGCCACCAGGTGGAGGGTGGTACTGTGTGTAGAGGACAGAGATGCTTGGAGACAAGAGGGCCCAGACAGCTATTTTAAGATATATAGTTGAGTAAAAAATAAAAAAGGTCCAACATCTCTCGTAGAAAGCTGCATCCCCCAAGGAGGTTGGTAATATTTCTGCTAGGGTGGAATGTAACTAAAATACTGAACTAAAATACTATTCTTAGGTACAAATTTGAGGTACTTGTACTTTACTTGAGTGCTTCCATAAATATTGTACTTTTTGCTCCACTTATTTTGACAGTTATAACTACTTAGCAAATCAAGATTTGACATGTAAAACATTTGAGCCAATAAAATATGATGCATTGTGAATAGATTAAACTATGCGGCTTTCACAATAATATAATTGTCTAATACTCACAGGGGGCTTTTGTTGCTCAGAGAATACGTTTTAAGTAAATCTCCCCAATCATATTTATGCACTTTTACTTCAGCAACAACAGGATCTGAATTCCTCAACAACTGTATTTCTGGTCATTTTGGTATTGAAATTCTCCGTGATAGTCGTAACATTCTGTGGTAAAAATGTAGGCCTGCTACACACGTTATTTTTTTGTAATATCTAATAGTTTTAGGCAAAATGTTGTTCGCTTTATTTTCTAAATGCCTTAATTGTCAATACTTAATACATATAGTATAATTAAACAGTTCAAATAATTAATAAAATGTTGCGATTTCTTTAAATTCTGAAAGACATTTACAGGGTTTGATTGGTTGCTTGTCCATATTTTTGTTAGGTTCTGCTGGGGGATTTGGAGTCATGACCTCAGTATTTCCAAAGTCCTGGCGACGGCCTTACTTTCAATGTCGTATTATGAACCCACGGAGGAAAGCTCTCAGTAGGATTTAGAAGCATCACAGTGGAAAAAATAAACACCCACACAGGCACCAGTAAAGAGGAGGAAGAAGTACATGTAGAGAGTCAGGCTGAGCAGGCTTTGGTAAACATGCTTACGGTTTTAAGTGAGACCTGCTTGC
Source organism: Melanostigma gelatinosum (assembly GCF_949748355.1). NCBI lineage: Eukaryota > Metazoa > Chordata > Actinopteri > Perciformes > Zoarcidae > Melanostigma > Melanostigma gelatinosum. Next base: position 10,472,643 of record NC_136635.1, on the reverse strand, counting down.
TACATGAAATGCATGGCTGTCTGCAACTAATTATTGTTTTAATTATCAATTCATCTGCTGATTATTTCCTTGATTATTAGGCTCATTATTTTAGTCTAGTCATAGAATTGCGAACAATGCCCATCACCATCTCTCAGAGGCCAAAGAGACATCTTAAAGCTTGTTTTTTCTACGATAAACCACTTCGCCATTTGTTTAAATGTACGAGTCGGCTGATACTAATCGACTGCAAGACTTCAGTGCACCTGCAGAAGTAAGAGGATGCTTCATTTAATCACAGGTGCTTTGAAATTAACTTTCACTGATATTAGGCTTATAGCATTACTGTACCTCTATAAGGGTAAGGGTCAGAGTGGAAACAATGTAAATTGGATATTTCTGATTGCATGTATTACAATAGACAGGAGGGAACTGCAGACAGGGAAGATGCTTTGTTTCAGTCCAGTGATATGAATCCATTGAACAAGAACATTGTATCAGACCACGCTGCAGTAGGAGTTGACAGGAGTTATCATTATGTATTAGATCGGGTTTTTCTTTCAAATAACACTTCCCAACCTACCTTGGCTGTATGCTAACCGCTCCATACTCTCACTGTGAGTGATGCCCCAGCGGTGGAGACTCTGAGGGGAGTACATGGTCTTGTTAGGTCAGTAAATCTAGCAGATCCCTGAGTCCTGAGGTGGCTCCCTCTGGTCTGGTCTCTTCAGCTGGTGCCACACAGTCAAATGTTCGTGTTTTTTTTTGATTCCCTTGAAGCAGATGGCCCTCTAATATGGCGCGTTCCTGTTTGGTAACCGTCTCAGTATTTTCTGGGCTTCTGCTGAGCTGCGCAAGACAACCTGGAACAAATCATACATGTATGTATGTAAAAACGTATTTCAGCACACAGGCAATGCAAATGCATTCACAGCTTTGTTAAACAACAAAACATCCCTGCCTGAGCACAAGTTAGGTACAGGTTGGCCACCAGGATGCCCAGGTGCCCAACATTTTGAGATGGACAAATCTGTGTTTCGAAAAGCAACTACCGGTAACCATTTCATTTTAAGCCTGGTTCCAGGTGTAGAATTAAAGAACAAGATACATGTAAAAATATACCTGCATCTCGACTCAAAGTTTAGTCACTGTAGGCTCTGTCACACAACATTACATCTTTGCCTCCCATTTCTCCTCACTGATTCAAACAATCACCGCTCACACATACACCACAGGATAAAACCTTTCGCTGTCATTTATAATACATGCCGAAAAGTTCTTCCCGCAGATATTCTTGATTTAATGTAATGTAAATACTACGATCATCACACAAATGTACATTATAGAGCAGAATATAGAACAGACGGTTTTACCTTTCCTTTGATTGGTAGCTTATGAGGAATGCATCTAGTGGGCCTCCACCTCACCATGATGTAAGAGGATGTGAAAGCCTCCGACCACACCAACTGACGAATGTTAGCTCCATTACACACTGTCAAAGCATGGAGGGACCACTGGTGTTTTTCCTCTCTTGTTCTGCCTCTCTTCCTCTGTTTGTCTCTCTCTCTCTCTAATAGCTGAGGGCTGACCAGGGATCATATGACCGGTTTCTTGTTGATCCTCACACCCCTTAGCTGACCATATACTGCCTGTGTTAATTCTCTGAATGGCTGCATTCAACAGAGAATTCATGACTCAGGTTGCTGCTGCCTTGTTATTGTTATGTCCATTTCTTCTTCTTTATTTTGTTACTTTCTCGGTTTACCTGTTTGCTTCCCTGTTATTGTCACAAAAGTCGCTATCTAAAATATGCGTCTTAATCTATTTGGCCTTTCCGCTGGTTTGTTTATCTGTGCTTTTTGTGAGGCTGTACAATACATTTTCTGCCCGTCTTCACCAATGACAAACAAACACACTATTCATCAGAATTTGAGCTGAGATGTATTTGTATTTAATATTTTCGTGGATAACCATGTCCATATCTTGCATTCAGAATCTAATGCAGCCTACATCTGTCTTTTTTTCTGTTTTTCTCATTTGTCTATCTCTCTCCTGCCGCCCTGCATACACTTTCCTCCTCCACTGTCTCTTCTCTCTGCTCTCCCATCATCTCTGAACCACACCTAAACAAGCACATTACTTCCAGGGTGGTATGTTTGTGTCATATGACCACGTTTATCACTGTAGGAACACACCCTTCGACATGACAGGCAGCCAGAGTGACCAATCATTAGCCTTCAGTGGAACCTTTTCCCACCAATAGGCGGAAGAAACGCTGTTTCATAGTAGCAAGCCTTTCATTCTGCAGCAGTGATAGAGTGGTGCTATGCGCACAGATTCTGATACTGTGAGTTATTAATATCATTCTAATTTGCAGAGAACAAGAAGCAGTGAGTTTACTGTCCTGTAACAGCAGAAGAGATAGGAGTAAAGTTTTCACTGATTATACCAACATCCTCCCTAATAATCAAGGACAGCAAGTTATCATGAGATTATTGCATCTCACCTCAGGCAGTGGAAAGCAGTGAGTTGATCCTTATTTCTGCAGCTTGTCAACTCTCAGAAGTCTGGTCCCAAAAAGGATAAGTCTACGCTCCGGTCGAGCCTGAGGCAATGACTCTATGGAAACTGTTCAAGACGCGCTTGAGTCCTCGACTTCCTGGCAGAATGTACAGTCCAAGCTTCAGGTTGTCACTCGCAAGTCAGCTGTTGGAGCTACAGGCAGCAGTTACAGGCTCCTTTGTCCCATGATAGACACCTCAGATGGTACCACTACTTCCACAGAGATGATGAACAAATATGCATGTGTTCTTAGTATGTTCTTCATATATTCTTTCAAAACACTATCTATTTATTTATCTATCTATCTATATCTATCTAAACTGAATCTAATCTAGAAGTGCTGCAAGACTGTTAAATCAAAATAAGCTTCAATAGTTTTGAAGCAGTAAGCCGGTACACGCTCTGGAGACATCACCGACAGAAACCACAACCATCACCCCACACAGCACCCAATGACAAGAGAGCAGGAAGACAGGGAGAGGGGGAGGGGTTAGGGAGTAACACAGCAATGAGGGAGGCAAGAGGAGGCTTCTCTGGGGTTAAATATAGTGAGGGGGAGAGAGGGGCATTGACTTGTATTCATACATACACCCCACCCACATATTTCCATTGTACACTGCTAATATGAATGGCATACTATGAATGAAAACATGCAAGTGTTGGTGAACAGGGCTTTCTGCAGCAGTCCCATCCCTGAACAGAGAGAGGTCCCTGTTGAGACAGACAGAGATTGGTGTGTGTGTGTGTGTGTGTGTGTGTGCAGCTAAAAAAATTAAACAGTATTAGTGCAGCGTGAAAACATTGTCAGTGAAATACAAGAAGGCTGATGCTACCCTATACACTAGAATGCAACAAAACGAAAGACAAAGGAGATTATTGTACACTTGGGTGGATGATAAAAACTCTTAATGGCCTCATTTTTACCATTAAATATGCACAATCATATGTTTTGTGTAATTGTAGAGTTTGCACTGTATAATGTAAAAAAATAATAATTAAGTACCAGCAGGTTCCGATTTGTAATAAGAATTTTGGACCAACTATTCTTATATTTGATTATAGAATGCCTTTTTTAAATCGACGAGCAAAAATAACAGCAAGCAAACTGTTTTTTTCCGTAGCAGGAAAATATTTATTTGTAAAAACAAAAAATATATATATATATATATATATACACAGTAGAAATGACTCCATTCAGAAAGATGAAGGAGAGATATCCATATACAGTCAGAGAGTTTTGTCTAATCTACAAAGATCAGATGACAAGAAGCGGGCAGTGTTGACGAACAGCATCACAGAACTAACTTAGATGGAATCTACTGTTTCCTAACTTCCCCCATGTGGAGCTAAAGTTAAAGTAAATCACTGTATTTCTATTTGCAGGTATTTCAAAATGCTGCCTGAAGTGTACCGAGTTAACTAACAACTCTATGTTTCCTCTTATTTTATAACGAGTACCAAAAGGGGCTTCCATCAGCTACATTCAAAACGAAAGACTTTTCAAACCCAGAAATAAAGCTCTCGATACAACACTGAATTATAGAGATCTACATAGTGATATTATTAATAGCAGTGGTGGTCAAAAAATAAATATTAAAACGTTGTAATGGTAAAAAAAAACCCAAAAAAAAACCTATTTACAGGTTCAATGCTTGCAGAATCATACTTGTACCATAACAAGCCCATCGATCACACCATTCTTAATGCCTCATAATGAGCCCTTTAGCCCTCAAACTCTGCAGCATAAAGCACTTGCTGGAATTTCATCCGTACCTCCATTCTTTTTTTAATGGTAAGCCTCTTCAGTGAAGGCAGAAGGCTGAGTAGAAACAGTTCATCTTCATCTCTGAGGTTGGTGAGGGCATCTGCGGAGCTTATCTCAGTTTCTGTGGTTGTTTGCCTTTTACGTTTCAGAGAGACTCCCATCTCCTGATGGTTGTTTGGACAGGACTCCACAAGAGAAAAGCTAGTAGTAACAACAGGCAGAGGACAATGCTGCTCCTTCTCGTCTTTATCTTGCTCTTTGTCCACGTCGTCACCACTTCCAGCTACCTGTGTGGCATGAATACAGCAAATAGCATGAGTGGCTGACACAGACAGCAACACTGACAACAAGCTTCAACTTCTTTGGCGATCAAAGCCAAACATGTCTCAGTCCCATATACAACCCATACCTCCTACTGGGAACAAAACTGATTTTTTTGTTATGAATATATATATATATTTTTCTATTTTAATGTAATGTATACCATTCAATAGAGCCTTAATCATCGGCAGGCGGCTATTAGGGGCCAATAATAGCTTATCACAAATATATCATATTGCCTATTAAATAACAAGAACTTGCAGTGCAGGAATGCCAAAGATAATATGCTCGAGATAATTCAGACACAACATGTTAGTCCACCACAAAGCATCGGTATCTTTGCATTTGTAAATTGTCTCGCTGAGTACATATTATATTACATTTGTATACCCCAAAGGTTTTTTTTGTATTGCTTGCTCAAGTCAAAGGTCTAATAAGTGAAATCATTGTTTGGGTCATGGCTGTGCAGGGCTTTTAAGACGTCTACATTAAAAAAACAAAATTTAAAATAATGTTTTTGTTGTGTATTTATGTTTAAAAAAAGAAAGAAAAAAAAGAATATTGTACAATATAAAAAAACTAATTGTGAAATATCAGCCTCAGAAATCTAATAAATGTCAGATATATACTTTTTTGCATATTGTTTTGTGAAGGCAAATAAGTTGATTTAGTTTTAGGTTTAACATGTTTAATTGTGACTGCTGATTTTCGGTTTTCCACCACGTGCTTTTATTTTGACAAGGGAATCCGGATATCGTGAGAGGCAGACGTCAGTAGCGATGTGTTCGGTCTACACGGACGTTATCATGCGATTCGCTTTGCAAAACAATGTCTCCGATAGTCAGCGTTAGAGCTGTAGAGCGATCTATAAATAAAAAAACGTCAACTGCGCGGTTGTGATACAATTTAAAAATCAAAATACGTGAATCCATTTTAAATGAATGCATGACAGACAGACAACCGTGACCAACACACCTCGTCGGCTTCCCCCGTGCCAGGCTCTACTTTGGGCTTGACGTAGGCGCTGAGCCAGGCCAGCTGGTTGTACAGCACCGGGACGGGCCTCTCCACCGTGTTCTCGTCGTCTGTGAGCAGAGACGCGCTTCTCTTGGCGAGTCGCTTCTTCGCCTTGCAGAACTTGTCGCGTAGATTTTTCCATTTCAGCTTCACCTCCTCCTCCGACTTTCCCATGTTGTATGCGATGTCTCTCCACGACAGATGCCCCTTCAGATTGTCTTTGTAGTCCCGCCGGGATTGGTCGTACAGATTCGGGTGTTCGCGTATCAAGTCTGCGAGCTTCTTTTCGACAGTATTCATTTTGTTTTCTGGTTATTTACTTCATCGCGAAGTCCTTTCGTCGGCGGACAACGATCGAACCTCGCCAGGTTGAAGCTGGCAGAAGGAAGTGCGACGCTCTATTCATTCAAAATAAAAGTTGTATCGTTGACACCTTTTGGAAAGGCTATCCTTGAATAAAATAAATGAAAATAAAAAAAGATTGTATGTGTATGACTCTTTCTTATGGGGTTATCCTCTATACCAACTCAACAAGACCTCCCGGGTTTTCTTAAAAATCATGTGAAAACGTCTGTCAAATCATGAGACCATACAAAATCCTACATCTGTACTATTCTACACCAAATACTTTGTTAGTTATGTAAACATACAAGACATCCTATGGATAATTTGCAACATGTAATAGTTGGTAACTTTTAATTTTCCAAAAAATAATACCTCCACTAATTTTCGTTGTCTTGCAACCAAATTTGGATTATATGTATTATTGATATAGTTCTATTACTAGATATATAGTAAAATAATATTCTATTATTTGGTCATGCATACATGACTGAGCCACAGATCTTGTTAAATATATCTTCAGAGCTGGAAACTCCACTTTTTAAGATATTTTGACTGCATATTTTTCCAAAAAGGATTATTTTAATTATTTTTTTGTGAGGATGTGTTCATTTTAATTTCATATATACACACAACATTTAAATATGTTGTTGACAGTCTTCTTGTCACCACATCTCTCTGTTTGAAAAAGAAAAGAAAAGCAGAATCTATGTCAAAACAGTCACATGATGAGAGGCATCAATCTAACTTTAACCACCTTTTATTCTGAGCACAGGGACTTTTGTTCTGCAGTGCACTGTGCTTCCTGCCTGCCGGCTCTAGATGGCGTATTTGCTCTTTTCACTACTTGCTCTTTTATTGTCAGTGAACAGTTGAGACGGTTCAATGAACCAAGATGGGACACAAAAATAATTTGAATGGGCTCCTCCTTTGAACACAGAGTCAAAGGACGAGGAATCATGTGGCTGAGTATGTTGGTTTGTCATTGTCCATAATGTTTTGGGATTATAGTATTTTATTCTTTCTTTGTGTGTCTTTTGGGTTTAAAAATATTGAGTATCTATGCTACTGAAACATAGTGGTAAACACCAGTGGCGGGCCGTGCATTTTACACCTGGGCCTTCACTGCTGTCTTACCACCTAATAACCTCATGATGGCGCCACAGCTACGGTTATTTGTTTCCAGGGGTGTAACATCACGTATTCGTTTTAAACCGGTCGGAACAAGGCTTACAAACGGAACAATAATACTGGTGCATTTGGAAAATGCAGAAGCTTAAATTGTGGTAAATAGAAAGTTTTGGGTGGACACCGGTCTGTCTGTCTGTTTAGTTTCCAAGCAAAACAACACGCACAAACTCACGCTACATTCTCCCGGCAGCGTTTCACGTGAGCTGTTCCCCACTGATTCAAACAGGGCGAAGCAATCGCCACACAATCCCCATTTCTCCAGACCATCATTCTTGTTTGTAAAAGAAAACAGCCCAAACTGATTCAATTATCCGGACCCGAACCCCAGTGAAACTGCTTTTGTTTTCTTTATATCTGCAGTGTGTTCATTTTGCCTGTCGTGTCGTTTATGGATATTGTTCCCTGATGTAAATAATATTTGAATGGATCTTGCTGTTTAATATGAGCGTTGCTGGATTGTTTTGTCATGCTTTGTTGTGAATATATGTGACGGTTCTTGTGAGTTAGCTCTTGTCATTGTGTTAATCTATACATTGTCTGTTAATTACGAAGCATACCGTCCTGCGTGGGTTTAGGGTCCGGATAATTGATCAGTTTGGGCTGTTTTCTTTTGCAAACAAGAATGATGGTCTGGAGAAATGGGGATTGTGTGGCGATTGCTGAGCCCTGTTTGAATCAGTGGGGAACGCTGCGGGGAGAATGTAGCGTGAGTTTGTGCGTGTTGTTTTGCTATCAGGTGGTAGATGGCTTTTTAAGTGCATGTTTTGGAAATAAAGAAAATATCCTTATAAAATTCAATTGTTTGCCAAAACATCATAATAAATCATTTTGCGTAATGTGCAGTTTTCTCTGTCAAGAGTGTCCCTCCTATGAAATATTTATAAATAGACTTACTTGATGTCATTACTTATTTTATGTGTACCTATTTGTATTGTATATTTATGTAGTCTTACTTATATTAAGATATTTTTGTAGTCCATTTCACTGATCTTTGGATCTTTCGGTTCGGGGATAACATAAGCTCATCAAAGGCCAGAATTTAAATGAAGGCTAATTTAAATAGTTTTAAAATGGTAACAACATGGATACTCCAGGCAGGTGTCATGAATACGGCATCAATTTCATTTACATTTGAAGACCACGATAGTGAGTCGTGACAGATCAAACATCGTCTCTGTTGGAGGCAGTCTCAGTGTCACCTGGAGGATTCCTCATGTGGGACACTGCAGATTACAGGGACAGCACAACGAACAACACCAATTATGAGGATATCAGCTATTATCATCGGGATGTCACAAGTGATGGCACACCCAGTTACAGTGACAATTACAGTACAGCTGACTAGACTACTTACACAGGGTCCACAACACATGAGGGGGCAACCTGGTATTATTGGGATCCAGAGTCAAGACACCTTCATTTAAGGGGAAGATACAAATTATATAGACATCACAAGTGATGGTTAGCAGTTGTATTGCATTTGAAATGATAAACATGGAGAGTTGTCTTTCTTGTTGCTGACACAGAAACAACTCAAGACAAACAGTCGCAAGTCAAATACACATAAAGGTTCATCGTGGCTTCTCTTTTTCATGCTTCATGTGCAGACAGGGTCTTACTAGATCTCTGCTGATGTATTTAGACTTGTTTGATTATTTTAATACAGTATATAAGTATTTCCTACAAAATGACAGCTCTCGAACTGCAGGGGTCACACGAATTTCAAGAATTAAAAATGCAGAAGATGTCAAAGATACCTGCAATATAAGACTCACAAAACCTATATTAGAAAGTTCGGTGCAACACAGGGATGAAAAGTGGAAGCTTCTCCAAAAAAGAGAAATCACCAGTCTCGCTTCCAAACTAAAAAATCTGAAAAAACCCCAGAAAATCTGCTTTCCGATCGAGAGGGAGGTGATATCCCAGTGGGCTCTCATTCCCAGGGCGTCAAATTCCAAAGCTTTGTCATGCCCCTTGGCGTCTGGTAAGAAAGTGAAGCTTCACGGGTCTGACAAAGCATCAGTAAGTTGGAATGAGAACATGTTGGATATCCCTGCTCTAAAACATAAAACGTAAAATGTGCTTCTCCTCTTTGATTCAGACTTCTGCCATATTAGGAAACTAAACCCACTCATTTCAGCAGACCAGCATCTTACTCCTGCAGCGATTATGGCAGACTGTCTGTCAGCAGAAAGTAGGGAACCACAAGAAGGCAGCGGAGCGTTTATCTTCCACTCTGTGTGATTTGAGAGTTCATTAAAAAAAAATATTTGTCAGAAGCAGCAAATGAAGCTGTTTTTCATGTGAATAGAAACAAATTACATATAGGGATAAAAAGTAAAACAATAGACTGCTGTCCAGTCAGTGTAAAATAATTGCCGAGTATGGGACATAAGTAGTGACATAACACACAAGCCCATCACAAAGATTGATACATTTTACAAGAGATTCAACCATTGCTGTTCAACCTGGAGGAGATTCAGAAGGCAAGTGCTTTATCCTAATATATAGTGACTGAGGTTGAACATAGCTTCACCTTGTGTAGCAATTGTTTTTGATATTATGCAGGATACAGCTTGCAGTCTAGAGAGCACAAAAATGTCTCCACGCAGCAATAAGCTTTGTCACATCATATGAACTCATCATGTACATTTTGCTAACTTGCCAACTGACGTGTATATTGACAATTGCCTAGAGGGAGCCACAGGGACTCAACCAGTCCGGCACACCGAAAACAAGCAGCAGAAATCCTCTGAGAGCAGCGGAGATATCAGTTGGGTTGACACTAATGGTAACACTTTCAAATTAGAGGGATTAAATATTAATATTCATATTTTGTCCAATTCTACTCTCAATTTAGAACAATATGTAAATTGTTCAATGATTATCTCATAGAGAGACGGTTTCATTTGTTGGTTTTAGCACTGGCAGCTGCCAGTACAGTATAAACCAGCCTGCTATTGATTCTTTGCAGTGGCTGAGTGACGGGGACCTTTCTCTACACTGTTTGGATGGCAGTTGTTGTGTCTCAGGCACTTTCCCTACCAGCCAGTTCAGGAATTTGAACCGCTGACCCTCTGGTCATGAGGTCACTTCTGCAACCATTTGGCTACTGTCCTCCACAAATGTTTACATTCTATACCCCTGTTGAAGTACTCTGTTGCACTGTGAACCTGAAGCCTACAACTCAAAACAAAGTTGCTATTTAGTTTTAAAAAACTGAGTATAACTGTGCTTTAATTTGGTATTTATCAATTATGATATAAATTGAATGGCTTGCGGCTCTGAATGCTGATGTGTTTATCTGTCACATCTGACCTCAGTGAGGGACTCCACATCCCAAACAGCCTCCATACACACACTCTCTCTCAGTCTCACACACACACACACACACACACACTCACACACCATCTGCAGCGTGAGTGACATATTTATCTTCAGAGGAAAGGAGGAGGGAGAACAGAGGAAGAGACAGCCTAAAAAGAGACACCAGGCAGGTAGTCATAGATAAATGTGTGTGTACGCCTGTGTGTGTGCGTGTCAGTGTTAGTATCTGAGACAAGCTGAGTCAGCTATTGAGCCAGATAATGTAGATCAGTAAGTAGTAGGGCCAAAATCATTGAATGGGAAGTTTAATAAACATTGGAACATCTTAAAGAGAATAGGCAATCTCATGGTTGCCATGGTGGTCATGTTATTGTTCTTGTCTAGACCTGATAATCAATAGACCTTAATATCGAGTGAGGAGGAGAGACATTTTCCAACCCGAGTCATCCTCTGATATCTGAGCGTCTTTGTGTGTGTGTGTGTGTGTGTGTGTGTGTGTGTGTGTGTGAGTGCGAGTGTCTTTGTGTTGTTACAGAGCAGCTCTTTCCCAGACCAGTGATAAGTGTCACCTCAGTGGGGGCTTTGACACCTGGGCTGGTGTAAAGTGGGGGTGGGGGGACGTGAGAAGTCTGGGGTTCACACCTCATTGATGGTAGGAGATGATCCTGTAACTAACCTCCTAATACACGGACACACACAAACACACACACACACACACACACGCACACACAAGCACATAATAGAAATAAATGGTGCATATTAAAGAAACATACTGGCAGCTTTGCACGTTTTAGCAAATTAATGCATATTGCAAACCATTTACCGGATCACATCATACATTTTCTGATCTGCAGCATAGTTTCCATTCATTGGTGATACATTACATTAACTTTAAACTTTGAATCCACTTTATCGTGTTTGACATTCACTCTTTCCCCATTTTTCCTGCCGCTCTCCACTCTCACAATCAAATACAGGCATGAAATACCCCAAAATAACCTGAAAGAAAATAAATACAGTTGTGAGCAGCGACTGCTTTTAAAAAACAACTTATTTGGTGAAGCATTAAATAAAGGTCCAGCATCTGAAATCTGCCGACTGTTGCAAACAAATCAAACCTAGAGGACAAACCGAAACAAGTTAATTAAGTTGTATATTGTTGTTTTGAAGGGTCATGTAAATGTGATCCTGTCCTGCATTAAAAAGATTAGCTATTTCACAGTACACTCACCGATCTTGGATGTCAGCGTCCATAAATGCACACACATCCTGTTCCTTTTGACGGATACATGCTAAAGACAGACTGGGACTCATTTGTACTATTTAAGGCTTCTGTGAGAGTTTTTTCTTCCTGTCTTGTGCCTTGCTCATGCAGCATCTTAGTCATCTTCTGGGTGTGTGCACAGTGTGCCCTTTTTTCCTCTCATTAACTCTAGATCTCTTTCACACACTTTGTCTCTTGCTCACATGACTAATCATACAGATAAGAGATACAGGCTATGCTACGCTGAGGCTGATATATCTGAAAATGTTGTCGACCTGGGAAAACAACTTGCATCCACCCCATCCAGTATTTTCAGGATCATGTCTGAAGCTTGAGTTCAGACACAGCTGCACTACTTTTCTTTGGGTCTGCTGCTGTCCATTTTGTCACCTCCCGCTCTCAATGATCACTTCTATCTTGAGTCAGTACAGCAGCACTCACGTTATCCTTTTTTGTTTGTGACGTCAAGTGAATGATAAGACAAGAGTGATTTGATAAAATACTACCTGTTCACCAAGGGGAACATTACGCTTTGTGCTGTTGCACAAATACTATTGATCATTTCATTATTTCAGGCTTGCAAAGCCTTCTGGCTTCAGTATTTGTATTGTATTTGACTATACTGACGTCCAAAATGAATGTTAGCCGGAAGACCAAAATAATGCATTTTTTTAAATTGCCAGCTTGGTTTGGACACAAAAGATAACTGTGTGACAGGACGAAGAGAGAGAGAGAGAGAGAGAGAGAGAGAGAGAGAGAGAGAGATAGTGTGTGTGTGTGTGTGTGCTTGTCAGTCCCGTGTTAAAGGGAAGTGTGTGCTTATCAAAGAGCAGGATGAGATGACATGTACCTGCTGAAGAGCTATCAGTTGTTTTACTGTGCTGTTACCCTCAACTACACAGAGACAGTGTGTGTGTGTGTGTGTGTGTGTGTGTGTGTGTGTGTGTGTGTGTGTGTGTGTGTGTGTGTGTGTGTGTGTGTGTGTGTGTGTGTGTGTGTGTGTGTGTGTGTGTGTTGGGGGCAGTTATCAGACCCTGCAAGATCATTTTTTCAGATTAAAACATTTGGGTTTCTTCTATGAAGTCATGGAAGTTTTTGTATATTTTCACTTAAACCTACAGTATATACAAAGTGTTGTTGTACTGCTCAAAGTGAAGTATTTAGTCTGCAGTCTAATTTGACCCTAAGGTGCCCATGTGTCCAGTTGGAAAAAGATGTCCTGAAGCACCTGGGGTGCACCTCTCCAGTGAAACGTCGACATCCTCTCTCATTTGTTTTCCACTATGATCAAAGAGTTTCCAGTCAGGCCTTTACAGCCATGACTTGTGATTTACACAGAGGAAGACGCCACTGTGGTGTGACAGACTTTTAAAGGTCAGTTAAACTGCTGCTTTTCCATTTTTCTTTCTCAGACAACGAAACATTTTCAAAGTAGATTTTGGAGGCAAATTTGATGACTAATTAAGAGATGCTTGTCATATGTTGTAGCTTGTTTCATTGACCGCTGTGTTCACGTCCCGACCCAGCTGGCTTGCACTGCTGCCAGGTGGACAGGTAACACAAATTAGACAGCGCCTTTATCAGATGATAGATTCTCTTTTAAACTTTCTTTAAAAATAGACAAGACATACGAAACAGACAGGATAGTTGTACGGACGGCTAAACCAAACAATGCGCGCCTTTTACGCAGTTATTCCTCGAGTATAGAAAACCACCTGTTGCTCATGGCACAAACAGAATGGAAACTGGCCTTATGCTGCAATATATACGATAGCTGCTATATATACTGTAGCCACAAATACTGTATGTCTAAGTTAAAAATATATAGTCACCAGCAGAGCTAGCAGCCACATAACTCAGGGGACAAGATAGTGACAAGATAGCAGAATATGTAACAGTCCTTTGTCACTTGTTGAAGAAGATGTACTGTTGAAGAGCTGCAGATCAAAGCATATTTCTGAAGTCATCATCCCACAGGAGGATGAGCAGCCCTGCATCGAGCTCTGGGATTTCCCTGTTATCCCGACCTTTGACCATGTCCCCCTTATTCCCACCTCCCAAACCTGCCAGCTTGTTAACCTGGCCGTCATGCGTGTGACCCATCAGCACTTCAGAGGAAGTCCCAACACAAAGTCATCTGTGGAGGGTTAAACCGTTACTGAGAGAGAGAGCGAGATAGAGAGAGAACGATATGAATGTGAACGAGGGAAAGGAAGAAAGAGGAGCAGCAACGTGTCATGATTCATGCATTAACACAGGAATGCCATTGAGATGTGGAACAGGCATGGTAGTTTCCAACAGCAGGGGGGAGTGACTTCAGGGACAATCTGCAGCAAAACATGATCCATGTATGCTGTTGTTCCTCTTGTCGGGCTCAGAAAAATAAAATTGAATATAACGATACAGCAGTACATCAACAATACTGCTAAAAGTAATAAAGGTCAAAGTCAACACTGAAAACGTTAATTTCACACGCTACAATTCAAATGTGGGGTGTCGTGGATTCTTGTAAAACGTCAGTTTATTGGCACCATGATGAAGGTTAAGCCAAGGGCATCGGCTGAAGGCAAATACTCCGATATATTCGTTTTATAGACCTTTTCATTGTCTTTCTGTTGCTAGGGCAAACGCTTTAGTCCAGGTTTACTTCCTGCCAGCTACTGCATTAACAACAGGAAATACAAAGGGGCTCATTTAAAACGTTTTTGTTGTCAAGTTGAAAAGGTCCATTGAACAATACAGACTCATATTATTTGTTTGGATCCAATGGCCACCATCAGTGAATGCCGTAAGTCACTTGTAGAAACTAAAGTTCACATTTTGTAATGCTTCATTATTACAGTTGAGAAGCCTTTTGAATGCACAGGAGGCCCATCACTTGACCAGTGATGCTTGACTGGGTGGGAATATTTGATGAAGCCCAATTCAGATATTTACTGGAAGCAGTCACCCGATCTATGAGCAGAGGTGGAAGAAGAACCTGTCACCGTTTAGTCAGTATTTTGAGATACTGGTGTTTTTGTGTATTAACATTTGTAGGAATTGATATTTCCATGATATTTTAAGTACATCACATCATTTTTCTGAACGTTGCAAATTACTTTGCAGCATAATGATTTGCAAATCATACAAGAATACTTTTAAATATTGCTACATTGTTACCAGTGGTGTATAGTAACGAAGTAGAAATACTTCGTTACTGTACTTAAGTAGTTTTTTTGGGTATCTGTACTTTACTTTACTACTTATATTTCTGTTGACTTTTACTTTTACTTCACTACATTTTGCAAAGAAAACCGGTACTTTTACTCCGATACATTTCCCCTGAAACCTTCGTTACTCGCTACAAAATCAAATCTCTTTAGAAACAAAATGAATCGTGAGAGCAGCGTCGGGGACTGTGGTGGAACACAGACTGCAAGCAAGCAGGTTTGATGAATCAGTGGTCCTAGCAGCAAGTTAAATCATTGGTTAATCACGTTAATGCACAATTGCAAACAAGTGCTCTCAAAGCCGCGGTGTTTTGATTCCCAGTGATGCCAGGATGCTACATGCTATAAGCTAGCGGGCGACTACATGAGTAGAATTCCACTCTACGATGACTGATTTCATGATGGAAGCAGAAATGGAAGCACCTGCTACTCCCGCAACAAACGACGGTGGTGACGAAGACCAACACCAGTGGATCGCTAGCGAGTTAGTGAGCTGAGGAAGTGTTGACAGTTGTGCAGCACTAGTTGGCTAACGTTAGCTGTAGCTATATACACGGATTGACAGGAGCCGCGAGAGCGCAGCATTAGTGAAATCCTTCGCAGCTGTGTGCAAGCTGTCTGTGCCGCTGAACACACCTCTACCTGCCTCAGCGGCCTGTGAAAGACTAGTTAGCATCGCAGGACTAGTCTTCAGCCCAAGAAGAGCGAGGCTGAATTCTCGCAATTTTGAAAACCAACTTCTTTTGAAGATGAACAGGACATGTTTCAGTTTCAAGTAATGACTGGGTTGTTACTTTCGGTGCTGCTTTAGTATTGATCATGTTTTGATATTTGAGTCATGTTGTGGATGATCAGATGGAGTTATGATGGTAGCAGTCGCCCAATTGCAGATTCAGCTTCAGCAAAACCTTTGTCTATTGTGTTCAAATCAGGCCCATAGGAGTTTACAAGGCAGGCGTCCTTTCTCAAAACACTGACCTGATGCATCAAGTGGATATTTTTTGCTGAACATAATATTATGCATTGGCCTCTACATCCTCTAGTCGGAATGAGCATACTTATAAACGCACTGTTACAACTCCTTCATAGTGTCATATTGCTTTTCGGAGAATTATGAAGATAAGTTCATAGTAGATGCAAAAGTATACTTATGTACAATATATTATGTTGAACATTGTTGCTCCTGAATGGATCACAGCAACCCAATTATGTTCAACACAGCTCCATGTCCTTGGTCATGCTGCCACAGCACTTAAAAGAATAAACTTCATCATTCTCACAATTCTGACCCTTTGCTTTTTTATCAACAGCATTTACTTGTACTTTTACTTTCAATGAACAGGTTATGATGTTCATTTAATGTTCAGGTTGTGATGTACATTTAATATCAGAAAATTACTTTTGATACTAAAGTACTTTTGTACTTAAGTACAATAAATATCAGATACTTTAAGACTTTTACTCAAGTAGTATTCTAATAGGTGACTTTTTACTTTTACTTGAGTAGTTTTCCAGTAAGGTATCTTTACTTTTACTCAAGTATGGCTTTTGAGTACTTTATACACCACTGATTGTTACAGATCAAATTTCAGTGTACGTAGTGGATAGACCTACTACAATGGAAACAAACCTATTGTGTGTTCAAGTACCAATGATTTAAACATACATCAACTCTGTCTGAGACCACTTGGAGGCAGCTTAAACATGCTGTAAACACTGACATAATATTACCTTTCAATTTGATATTTACACATCCAGCAGACCTGGAGCAACATCATCATTCATTTGGAGTCGTATTCAGCAAAACACTTTCTTTGGGATTCGTTGTTTGTAAGAAAACATTGATTGTAGCAGAATTAACACTTTCTTAGAGCTTATTCTTCAACAAATAGTCTTCCTTTTGATATTCAGCACATTTCCTGCCTAAGGTAAGGTAAGTACAATGTTAAATACAGGACCTTATATTGGATGTTAAGTTACAGATTTTAATCTTTTCTCCACCATTGTCAAAAGATAGTGATAGGTATACCCACCACACTCATATACTCACTCACATATATTGTGGATTACACAATAACAAAAACCCAACTGTGAAGATCACTGTCTCACAGTAAGAGACCAAACAACAGCATTGTTTCATTGTTAGAATGAATACAAAACAGCTTCAGATGGAAGCAGTCACTGTGCACGCGGGCAAAATTCCTTTCTTGACCCAGTGGAGAATGAATTATCTAAACTTATTGCTGTAAGCAGAACTAAAGACTCATATTTATAGTTGTAGGGAGGAAGGATGGATGTCTCTGCACTGTTGTCAGGAAAGCACATTTGCACTAAATTCCACAAAACCTCACACAAATCTGCTTCATTAAGACATAAGAGGAAAAAGTGGGAAGAAGATGAGGAGAAAAAGAGAGAAAGTGGTCAGATTGATCTCAACAAAGAGAAAAAAATGGAAGACATCAACACAAGAAGAAAGAAATAAACAACAGAGTTAGAAAGCGGTCTGAGGCTAAAAGACTTTGCAGCTGAAACGCTCACGAACACACACAACCAGATGTGCTACAAAACTACTTTTCATGTTTACATACAGAATGCACAGAGACATCTTGGTTCACCATAACTAGGTGACAATACTGTGGTCAGTTGTAATAATGTGTTTCCTGAATAGTTTCTATGATTCAATTGTTTTTGCACAATATTAACCCCCTCCACACACACACACACACACACACACGCACACGCACACACCTCCCTCATCATCTGTTGGTAGATCAGATCAAACCGTTACAGAAGCTAACGACGCTCCAACTTACGTTTAACTGAGACTTATATAATGTATAACTTGATCTATAAAGCATCAGTTAATGATTAATCAACCATTTATAAAGCCAATAGTTAGTTGCAGCCTTTTGGGGGCCCGACCCTTCAATGCTAAACCTTAAAATCTGCCTTGTCTGCTGTGAATTACCCTCAAATAGCAACTGATTTTCTGCTAAATTTGTAAAAGCTGAGTTAAACCTCTCTCTCTCTCCCTCTCACACACACACACACACACACACACACACACACACTGAAGGTCTCCTTCATCCATTAACACACACTCACATACAGTCACAAAAAGGCACATAACTGTCAAACACATCGGCTAAAACACAGAGAAGTTGAACATGTCTTTTCTCTGTTTGTTGACACTGTTAATTCATAAATCTCAAAGTATTCAGTCTCATAAATTAGCAAACGTTGTCTCTTGGGGTGAGCAATAAACGGCATGTCTTCTTAAAGAAAACAAATCAGTACTAACACTAATAACAACAAAAGTATTACTTGTGGAAAATGTAACAGTATATTTAAGGCATGTCTGTTTGTGGAGACAGTGGTGAGAGACCAAGAAAATGGGAAAGAATTTAGGTGGTTGACATGAAACCAAGATCATAATTTGGGCTCAAACACAAAACACCACAACATGGAATGAGTCTCAGCTGCCAAATGCTGCAGTTAGTCCCATACTGTTGTATGAGAGGGGGATCCCTGTGAGTGATTTGTCTTTGATGCTGTACTACAAAGTATTTGCTCACTGTCGTCTGATGTCTTTACACGCAGTTTTTATGCTTTTATGTCTGTAAAACTAAAACATCTCCTGACAGCATTAAAAATCCCATAAAGAGCCTGTAACTTCTCACAAGATGTACCTGAGCATCAGACTATTCAACATATTAAACATGAATAGCGCCCATCATCCATTGAACTGATGTATGTACTATCCATACATCCAACCTTTATAGTATAGCACTAAATACTCCAGCGCCCGCTCGGTGTGCGTGCCCGTTTGAAATGAGCCGGGTCTGTCCACCGCCAACAGCGTGTTGGACTGCGTGCTTGTTTATTCAAAGTATATTAATATTAAAGGTGTTGCTTGTGTTGCACCAAATTGTGTGAAATAAATCAGATGAACACACAAAGACAAAGTTTCCTTGCTTTATATTTAGATTAGATGTGTACACACACACACACACACACACACACACACCTATACACACACACACAGATATACACACACACACAGATACACCACTATGACAACCCAAAGCTTACCATCATGTTACAGAAAAACAATGTCACAGGGGCCCGACACTGTGGCACTAGGGAACAATTTCAAACTCGTCTACTGTTTTTACTTTGTCTTTGTCCTCAGAAAGACCAGACTTTAGAAGTATTGAAACTGTTATTTAGCATGACTACCGCGGTTACTTCTGTGAAGTTTGTTTTGGTGGATGATGGAAGGGAGCAGCCTAATTGTTTGGTTTGCCAACTCTTTTGTTTGGGATTAAAGGTATGTAATTGGTGAGTAAAGCCTCATTTCTGTTTGTAGGAGCAATTCGTTGGCTGATCTGGTTGATCTCACCAGGAGACTGACCAATTTGTTGTTTTCACTTTAGTGTGGTGGAGAGTGTGGGTGAGGACAATATTTACCTGGTTTATCAAGGGTATTGATTTCTAGTTGCCTTAAGGTTCTGGTGGAATCACTGATTAAGTATCCACCACCAGTATCTGTCCGACCAATAGAGTTGAGACTTGTAAGATAAGTGGAAACAGTTAGATAAGGCTTGGGCTCTGTGCTGGCTTTCATTTCACAGTTGCACTTGTGGTACTTGTGTTTTCATTCTTGTGGGTTTGTAATGTTAAACATAGAATGGCTACTAATGTAAAAATAGGGCTTTTTGTCAATCCTTGGTTGTGTGATGTAGTGGTAAATTGACTCAAACACGGTATGCTCTACAATCCTTATGTTTACGGCAGAACTAGTTTTGGTAAGAGAGGAACTAGGAGAATGGCAGTGAGGTAATTGGTAACCCTAAAATGCTAAATGTTGTGTTTCGTGCCTGCATCGTGGCATCTTGGCTGAGCAGTTTTGGTGGTAAGCGCTACAGCTCATGCTTTTGTTGGTTTTGTTTGTGTGAGCTTTGTTGTAGCTTGGTTCTTCTTTGTGTTTTGCATCTTTTGGTGCTATTGAGTTTTGGTTGGCTATTGAGCCTTTGTTTAGAGGAACCATTTGGTGTGCTTCTTTAGTTTGGTTGTTGGAATTTTGTGATGGCAGAATATTGTGATTTGTTGCTTTGTCAAGCTGAAGGGCACATTGTTGGACATTTGTGATGAGGTTCGGGAAGACTCACTCCTTGATGACCACACGACTCACTTTTCTGTATTCCTCACTGACATGAGATATGGTCGTCAGTTGATTAAGCTCACCTGGGTCTTTGGGTGGTATGAGCTGGCAGAGTTCGCCCTCCTGCCTCTCTTTTCCTACATCATCTTCTTTTGGCTTGCATCTTTAACAGCACCAAAATATCTCTGCATGCTTTCATTGCCGAACTACACACCCTGTGGTTTGTTTTGTGTGAACAGTGGTCACAACTATTGCATTTGTTTTAAGTAAATCTCTTGCATGGACTACAATCCAATCCACAGGAGAGATATTGAGAGGAGATGGCAAACACATTAGGGAACACACACGCATACACAAAAGAAGCTGGAGTCCCAAGAGAGGTGTTTCTGAGGAGATGGGCTGACATATGGCCAGCAGACCACTGCACTGGGTGGAGCAGGGTAAGTGTGTGTAGTGGGTAGGTGGGGCCTGTGTGTGTGTGTGTGTGTGCGTGTCTGGGTGTGTGAGGGTGGGGTTGCTGCTGGTCTGACTGAGGGTGTGGATGAATAGACCAGTGGTTAGAGACAGTTGACACTCAATATTAATTGTCACTGTTGCCCCGCTGCTGATGGTCTGTAAGGCCATAATATAATAAATAAATATTGCCAGTGGATCACGCTCACATGCACAAATATGCGCTAAAAGCACGCACGCAAGACGGCCCGGCTATGTCAACAAAGCACGGCGTAGCACTTTATTCTCTGCTCAAGTAGATGTTACTCCACTAAATCTGTACATCGCAGAGAGGTAAGCTGCTACATGAATGCGCTATATATCAAATGACACCTTTAATTGTTAATTATATAACTATTCTCCCTTTCCAACATCATATATATCCTTATATCACTCTTTTAATTATCCATAAGAATCCCAACGGCAGAGAGTATTTTATCATTGTTTTGATGTGAATGAAGTGAAGAAAACCTAATGTCACATTTTCAAATCAACAACATAACTTCTTTTAGTTTAAAACTAATCTGATTATAATATAACACAATTTCAAGTTTCACCAGTGTTATCCTTTATCCCCTTACCGCTCTCACTTTATATATATATATATATATATATATATATATATAATTTGATTGATTAAACTGTACAAGGTTTTCTTCCTGGTTTGTAAATGGTCTGGCTGGGTGAGCAGGTCTACTGGAGACAATGTCCTCAGTCAGTTACAGTACAATCTCTGTGAATGTGGAGACCAGAGTAGAAGTGAGCAGGTCCTCTTGGAAGGTCAACCTCATTTCATCAACATGTGGGAATTCCTCCACTCTGCCAGCCAATTCCTAAACACAAACACATACAAACACACACACAAACACACACACATACATACACACACACCCACACACACACAGCCAGGGGTTGTTTGACTGGCTATTTGACTGAATGGCCTATCACCATGGTTACAGCAGCACTCCATCAGTCCATTCAAGGAACAGATGGCCGATGTGCAACAGGAGGCATATGTTTCAATGAACACACACACACACACACACTTGTATTCACACAGGGACAGACACACAAACACACACCCACGACGCTCTCTGTCACACACACACAGGGCACACACATGCATGGATGCGCCCCCGCTCAGAGGGAGGGTATTGAACAACCAGCAGCATATGTTCCACTAGTCAGAGAGCATTCATTCAACGACAGACAGAGAGAGGAGGAGGAGGAGGAGGAGGAGGAGGAGGGAGGGAGGGTGGGGGGATGGAGATACCCGAAAGGCAAAAGAGCAAGAGAGGAATGGGTGAAGGTGGAAAGAGATAAAGGAGGATGAGAAAAGGGAGGGAGGGAGCTGATTGGAGGAGAAGAGGGAGGGTGGGACACAGTGCTCCGACCCACCACTGGCTCTGTGAGCTGATGTCAACATGGAGGTGAAGAGAGAGGTCACACCTTCGTCCGTTGCTGTTGAGTAAAAACCTCAAAGCACGAAAAGCAACCACGCTGATCGACATACGGAGATGAACGCTTCCAATAATAAACTAGTGAGTTATTATTTATTTGGGGTTGAATTGAGATTTTCTTTAAAAAAACAAAACAGTAGTGCCAATTCATCTAGTTATTTACAAGCAACTTCCAAACATGTGATTATGGACCCATATGAACCCTGCAGGTTTCTCTATGTCGTTCCAGATCATTATCGCCATGGTTACAGCAGCACTACATCAGCCCATTCGAGGAACAATTAATCCGGAAACAGATTCCTTTAGTGTTCACTGGATGGCAGCTGCACTTCCAGAGGCCAAATTGTTCTTTTTGTATGAACTCAACCTGGCTGATGAATCCCACAATGAACGCTCATTCATCAGGAGCAGCTTCCTGTTTACATGCAAGCAACAAATATTGAGCTACAATGAGCACTTGGCACCAGTTTACTGCTGTGCTCTCTACTCGAGCAACGGACCGATCAGAGTACGTCTGCAGGTGTCACAGGATATGTCTTTGAGATGTTACATGTTAATTAGAGGTGCTAGTGGGCGGGTTTTGTTTAACTTTGGCCATGCTAGTTGATTCCCCCTGTTTCCAGTCTTTATGCTAAGCTAAGCTAGTTGCCTCCTGACTCCAGACATGAGTGGTACCTGTTTTCCAAATATTTTAATTATTTGTTTAATAAAATACTCACATGCCAAATGTACATTGAAAGAGTTATTGGTCACTGTAATTATTTCTCTTTCCATACTGTTTCCTCCAAAGTTACAGTATTTTCAGTATGAAAGTGCCTCTTTGTCTTTTTTGGGCGATGGAGAAATACTTCCAGGTTGTTGCATATATTTTTGTGGCCGTGACAAAACACCTGTTGAACAGCGCAAGCATAGATTTACCTCATGGCCAGTATGAACAGGATGGATGATTACGGTGAATAAAAACACAAGTATTATGTTTACACTGTTGCATTTTTAGTTATGTCCCATCCAGTGTCATTAGTTGTGACTACACACTTCAAGAACAAAGTATCTTAAAGTTAGGTTAAATTAACTTAACCTTCATCATCAGCTTCAGCCTTGGTGGTCAAGTTTGAGAGGAGAGATCAAACAAGAGGAACATCAGACACATTTTAGGTTAAATAAAATCCACAAATAAGTCCGTCATTCCCCCCCTCTCTGTTCATTTTCAATTCCACTACTACATAAGGCAGAAGTCTAGAGTGTGCCATTTCTGGCGCCACACACACACACACACACACACACACACACACACACACACACACACACACACACACACACACACACACACACACACACACACACACACACACACACACACACACACACACACAGAGAGCAGTGTGGGATTTGTTCCATCTGTGTTTTGGCCTCAGCTAAAGAAAGCAGTTGATATTTATAGACTCTGCTGTAAATACAGAACAGTTATATTCGGTCACTATGCTCAGTGTATTTTTGGACGCCTGTGTCACTTTGGTGCGTGCCTCTGTAAAATCGACAGAAAAAAAACCATCTAAATAACAGAGCCATTTGTTTTGCCAAGACTCTTTGTGTGTGTATACAGACAGACACACACACACACACACACACACAGACACACACCCACACACAAACACACACACACAGTCAACCAAGAAAACAAACAGGATGTCTTCTTTGCATGTCTATCTGAATGCAACAACAGTTTGGATGAATAAAGCTGTTCATGAGACAAAAAGAATGATTGGTAATATATTGTTTCTAAATGTGTTTAACAGGTTTTCCTCTGCCATCCTGAAGCTCATCCAGGTTTCTACATAACAACACTTAAATCTGAAGGTACTTGTTAACTAAGAGGAACATGTTAGTCACCATATAATGATAACAATTACCCTCGATAACGTTCGTTTCTTGGCAGGTTGCTGTGTGTTAACAAGTGGTGTTGTGGTTAAGGTAAATTGATGTCTCCTCTCACGTTTCCTCCCAAAATGCTGTAATTGAAAGCTGCTCAGAATTTTAACAAACAACAACCACTTACTGACAACCAGCACGAAACAAAAGTACAACCGAGGTGATGGGAATGTCAGTTTTGGATTACTTGGTTTTAAACATTTCTGACCTGATGATGGGGCTCAGCCTTGATCATACTCCAGCAGACATATATGTTGGGATCTGGCAGGAACGGGTTTGGTTATTAGCAAGTATGAATATCTAATTATTATTATCAATATAATTATTAACATACATTAACAATAACTGGGCACCACCCTGGGATCAGGGACCAATAACCAAACTGTGGATTAAGTCTCAAAATTAGTGTTCACTCACAATGTCAACAGTGAAAGTACTATTCCACATTCAGAGTGAACAGTGAAGGTTTGAATCAGAGTACAACACGCATGCACGAAATAATCACAGAAAACTGAGTTCATTTATCTCTAACAATACTGATCAAAAATCAATTATATTATGAATCAACAAACATCTATTGTACAATTACAATTGTGTGTGTGTGTGTGTGTGTATGAGGGGGGGAGAGAAAAAAAAGATGGCGGAAGTAGTCTCGTAAGTGATTACACAACGCGAGATTTAAGAATGGCGGAGGAGAGAGGAAAAAGAGGGCGGAGAAAGAAGGCGGACGTAGTTACATAAAGTAGTCACGTCACGCAATATACTCCACAGCGGCGGTGAGGCTGTGATTACTTAACGAGGAATAAGACACACAATGGAGGCTGCGTTTACACGCCACGTGTGTATGAAATAACCTTAACAGCACAGTATATGTGTGTTTGAGAGTGTGTACGTGTGTGTGGGTTAGTTTGAAAATAAACAGAAAACACTCCTGCGTTCTCCTGCTTAGGACCGGTGACCCTGACTGCACTCTCTCGCCGGGTAAAGTATGGCAGCGGGGATTTGTTCTTCAGACTTGAAAGTGGAATTTCTTCAAACCTAGGACTGGGGACCGGGCCGCTCTATCGGCGGTTTAACAGACGCCCTGATTCTCGTCTGGCGTCAGAGAAAACAGCGAATGCCGACTTAAAGAATCCTGCAATTCCGTGATCTCCCTTCTACAGGTTAAAGTGGGGGAGCACGGGGGCAAGTTATCTGTTCCCCCTTCAGGATCCTGTTGTTCGACCAGCGAATTTAGGACCGTTCCCCTAGGGTTTGTCTTTAAAAGGCACCAACGTTGTTTCACCCCCTTTTAGCAACGTGAATCGCATGGACAGCGCAGGATGAAGGTATGCGTCGGTCTATATAGCCTTGGTGATGTCATGGCCGTGTCACAGGGACTCCCTGGGGCTCCCATGGCCCTCGTCCCATGGCCCTCGTCCCATGAGCCACCAGTGTTGTGGTTTGAACCAAATCTCACAGTCAGGTGAGATTTTGAAGCCTGTTGGGGGGTTGGCGTGATTTTACAATCCAAGCTTTCAAAATCACATGCAGGCCTCTCTCTTTGTTTCAACCACATGGTGAAGTCCCAACATATACATACTACAATCACGGGTGTGCATACCCTCGACACGTAACACAGATGCAAGAAAACGTGATGGTGACCTCCTACAAGAAGAGCTCCTTTCTTTACTGTGTTTGACTGAACAACATAAACAAAAGAAAAGGGGAGGACCATGGATGGGCAATACGACACAAGAACAGTACGGTAAGAGTGTCCAGTTCACTTTTCTAGTGACAGACAGTCCACAGCCACACAGACCAACTGGCCTTCAGATGAAAAGCTAACGGATCACCAGAGTTCTGACAGTTGATAATGATGGGAACATGAATGTTTGATCCAAATGTCATGGGGATACATCAAATAGTTGTTGAGACACACAAATGTAAGCCTCATTGTGACTTTGACCCATCAGAACAGACCATTCTCACCAGATTGAGGCTGGGAAATATCATAACATCCAAAACCCCTGTGACAAATACTACACGGTTCAACCATGTTGCACCTGTCCAGAGGTAAATGCGTGAAGTCATGAAAGTGTAACTCTGCCTCAAAGGGCCTCTTTCCTTCGGGTGAAGTTTGATGAAGTGGTTTTGTGGTTACGACGGGATACATTTAGGTGCCACCCATTGTGGTCACCGCTGGGCACCACAAGGTTTTAAAATCAGATTCCCTTGTCCAGCTGGGTTTCACCATTGGGTGCCTGGTTTGATGACTTCGGCAGGAAGAAAGCCTCAGAGAGTTTAGATAAGACAGACAGTGAGTGTAGGACGAAATAGAGCAGACAGCCTGTTGAATGACTGCCACCGGAGAGGAAAGAGGCCAACCCCAGGGTGGAGGCCTCGAAAGGGGGTTTGACTGTTTGTCTCCCTGCTGCTGGAGGGACCACACCCAGACCACCACCCAGACACACACACACACACACACACACACACACACACACACACACACGCAGGAAGCTGATCTGTCAGGCAGCCAACGGGGTTTCCTGTGGTTGAAGCAGGACTACTGACTCAAATTGCTTGTGTTCTTAACTCTTCTGTCTTACACTTTCCTCTACTCTAAATCCACCTCCTGGCTTTTCTCCACTCTCATCCTGTTTTCTGTAGTTTTCTCTATTCTTAGTCTTCCACCTCTCCATAGCCCACTCCTCTGGCTGCGTTTCCTCCGCCCCCCGTCTTCCTCGTTTCCCTATTCTCAATGTTTACGTCTCATCTCTCCTTTAAACTCCTTCATTCCCATCTTCCACTTTGTTTTTTTCTCTCTTCCTCCCGTTTTAACTTTCCATCCCTCGCTTCCTATTCACCACAGAAAACATCCCTCCTCCTGTTATTGTTATTATGTAGAAGGGCAACTGGACCCGACTCATGCATGTGTGTTGCGTGCCCCACCCTTGTCGCCCCTCCTCATGTACACTACCACTCCACTCACCACAGTTACGAACCTAAAAACACACACGCTCTGATGTTTGTTCTGCTGCCTCTGGACTGAGAGGGGAGACGGGGAGGGGATGCTTTGATCACATCCCCTTAGAAAACTCATAATAGTGTACAGCACTTGTGAAAACGACATATTGCTCTGGCACTATATCTAAACAGAATACTGTATATAGAATGTATATGATGGAGTCACACAAAAGGAAAAATTAAGGATATTTCAACTTGGGTGATCCCCATAGATGTGGCAATTGTGAATCTATGGGACAAGCTAACTCACCTCCGTTGTAGAGATTACGGGAACCGAAGTTTCATGCAATGATGTTTACTGATGCATGTTAGTGTTTTTAATTGTCTTACATTGAATTTTAGAATGTAAGTAATCATAAAATTACAAAAACTATAAAAAGGCAAATATTCCCTCCAAAAAGCAACACACTGCAGTAACACATCACATGAGATTGATACACAACATAAAAGATTACTATCTCAAGCACTGTCCATGTGCTGAGTGCTTTTCTAAGTCTGAGGGCTTATAAAACCACTACCAAATAGTCCTGTATCTGTTACTGTATAATGAGTGTATCATTGAACTACAGGAGAAAAAACTGATGTAACTCTCCGCTCTGTCACACCGTCTCACATCACTGTATCAACACTCTGATTTCCCCTCATTTGTTTCCGTTTGTTGAGAAATTCACTCTCACATTTCTTTACCGCTTATACACACACACACACACCCACCCACCCACCCACCCAACCCCACACACACACACGCACACGCACACGCACACACACACACACACACACACACACACACACACACACACACACACACACACACACACAGAAATGAGAGCACTCAGGCTGTGGAACTTTCTCTGCATCCTTTTCCTCTCTGGTAAATTTTATGACATTCACTGCTACAGGAAGACAATCTGTCAGCCTTGCTGTAAAGGCTATACATTCATCATCAACCCAACAAACATGCACACACACACACACGCACGCACATAATTTGATCCCAACACTCAAGTTGCCTCACTTTGTTTTTGACGTGTCACAAACGGCTCTTGGCATCACCTTACAGAGGTGTATAAATCTCCGGCACGGACGGCCTATTTTAGCTGATACTTGATACTTTGATTACTGTTTCTCTAGTTAAAACCATGCCTTTAAAAGGATTATACCACTGGACACACACAGCTTTTAAGATCTCTGTTCTTTTATTGTCAAAGATAAGAGGTGAAACAGGCTCTGGGATTAACCATTGATCTACTTCAGCGCATATTTGAAGTAGCTCATTTCTGTGTTTGTTTGGTGAGTGCTGATGTGAACTGTACATTCTTCGTCACATTAAAACAGGTAAGTTGCCCTGATATAAAGTTGAGGCTTTAAAATGATTTGCTTATTAAAGTATGTCTACCGGATTATTTTGAGATGCACAGAAAAAGACAAATTAAGGTCAAAATGGCAAATTAAATGACGATTCCTAATCTCTTCATCCCGCCTTCTCTTAATCCCCATTTCTCTACTTACTGCATCCTTTAGACAAACATTCCTGACGGGTAATTCACTAACCAGTTTGTTCAGAGACATTTGATTCCTTCACTCCTTTCATCACATCTCTCCCATCCTCTTAACTCCTCAAATCCTCCCCTATAATCCTCCTCTTCTCTCCTCTCTATTCGGGGTTGAGTTATGTTCCTGGTGCAGGAGGCTGCGACCATCTGAGAGGAGGGGAGGGGATGAAATGTGACATTATAGAGGAGATAAGAACAGACGAAACATTAAAAAAGAGGAGGAACATCTAGTTCCACACCGATGTTACCTCTGAGCCGGCCTGTATCTCCCTCTGTTGTGGTACGATCGACCTCTGGACTGCATTTGAGGACGCCTCGTGTTCTGGGCTCCTCCATCATGGCCGTAAGAGCGAGAGTGAGGGTTGAAATGGTCTCCTCTCTGCCACAGTCTCTCACTGCTGTCATTTTCACTCGGGGCTCCACTTGCCTCCCCTCTCTCCCTCCATCCTCCTCCATGTCGATGGCCTCCTGTTGTTTCTCCTCTTTTCCTCCAGTTCTCACTGCCACCTGAAAGTGAGAAATGTCATGTTTAAAAGGACAGTAAAACTGATTAAGTCCTACATGAACACACTACGCTCCGACAAAGTTTCTGTATTGTCGCGTACTGTCTTGTTTGAAGTGCGATCTTGTGTACACCGGTGTTTTCTGCTGCAACCGAAACCGATGCCGATGAGAGCAGAGAGAGCGAATTAAAACAGTTAAGTTGTGGAAAATCAAAACAATATATTTTAGTTTTCTGCTGAATTATTATCCCATATTATAGCCTTTATCATTTTAACAGGCTGGACTAATGGAACGGGTAAGTGATGAGTTAAGGTTGACTTTGATGAATTCAACAATCTTAGTAAATCTGGAATAAATGACCCACTATGTGAAAAAACTATTGTTTTTTCCCCTCCCATCTCTCTCTCTCTCTGTTCATTTTCAATTCCATAAGGCAGAAGTCTAGAGTGTGCAAGCTTTGGTTACACGCACGCACGCACGCACGCACGCACGCGCGCACACACACACACACACACACACACACACACACACACACACACACACACACACACACACACACACACACACACACACACACACACACACACACACACACACAGTTTGCCTTTAAAGTCTGTCCACAATTATTTCAAGGTTACCCACAGAACAGCCAAAAAAACAACCCATGGCCATATCACAGAGGACACACACACTCATCACGTCTGACAAACGCTGCCAGTGCTGAAAGTCGAATTATTCAGAAAAGAAAAAGTTCCACAAAGCTGAACGCTTACAGATCTCCTTGTCAACTGTCATCTAACAAATAAAAAAAACTAAGATGAAACATATGTTTGTGTTTATGGTCTGTTGCTCTACTTTTGGTTACAAAATCAATTAACAGACAGAAAAAGCTAAATGTGTCCCTACTCCTGTTTAGCTCCCATTAAAATCTGCCCTCACATTCAGAAAAGCCTGTGAGATGCTTTTCACTTCAGGAGCTTTGACAGATGTGGCAGATTTTAATGACAAAATGCTTGAAATAAAGCACCAAGTCCAACTTTAGACGTTGACAAAAGGGAGCCGTAGCCAGCTAGGACAAATCAGCCGCCATGCTTCTTTCAATCCACTCACTCAATGTGAAAGTACAGACAAAAAGAAACCATGAAAGTCAGTCAGTCAGGCCACAAACACCAAAACTGTTTCCGTGGTTGACTTGTCTTTTGGAAAAGTTTCAGTTCCTCAGATTGAGATTCAGACCAAAACCAAAACGGTGCGATAAATAAGATTAGAGAGAGGTATGAGAATAAATGTGTTCTTTCTTTGTCAGCGGAGAGTTAAATGTGTGTTAATGAAAATCAAAACCATCAGAGGACAGAGTGGAGGAGACGACACTGCTCTAAAGTAAAATATAGTCTACGTATGGGAATCAATCTGAAATAAACTGAAGAGACGTGGGAGAGCAGCTAAACTGGATCCACTGTTGGAGTGTAATTGCAAGGGCAGGCGGGCAGAGGAGATATTTGCTGAGGAGACTAAACATCAGGCCTGATTCCAAACAAAAACCAAACCGGGCCCTCAACGATACCACATAGCGCCACCACTACTCTCACGCACACACAAACTCTCTGTCTCTCTCTCAAACACACACACACACACACTCTATATCCCCACAGTAATGATTGGTGTCTGCGTCTGGCAGAAATGAAACACCGAGGTAGAAAGAGTGTATAGCCTTCCATCTGTAAAACCAGAAACATCTTCAGGAGACCAACGAGGGTTGACTTGGGCAAAACGCAGACAGTTCGGCGCAATTCTGGGAGACTCTGGACCAACATGGCACGCAGAGAGACGGTCGCTCAAGGTTTACTAAAGGCTTAGTCACACTCAGAAACTATGGGTTCACGTTTCATAAGCTTCTGCTGAGTCGTCTTCTGAGATTGAACACTGAGCAGGACGAGTCCTGAACCAACAGGAAGCTCAACTTGACCTAAAGTCTGAGAGCATCATATACTGACAGGCCACATTCAAGGCCTTTACACACCGGGGGCGGGGTTTTTCTTCATGCGATTAATTTACATGTCAATTGATCTTTTCGAACTGCTGTTTTGTTCTTTCACACAGAACACAAATCTTACGTGGCAAAAAAAAGAGGCATCAACCAATCAATCAACCAATGTGCGTACACTACATTGTACAACATCACAGAGGCTCCGTGGTCCGAACCAAGACAGCAGACTTTATTACTCGTTTCAATCTTGACAAAGGCAGCGCATACTGGATCCACTCCTTCAGTTCTTACCTTTCACTATCAAAGCCCTAGACATATACACTGCGTAACTGTTTACCAGAGGGACATCAAATTCATTCAGAGCATTTCGCTAAAACAAAACTCTATGAAATAGCTCACAATAGCTTAGACTACCAGTAGTTGATCCTTGTGCTGTCACGAATTTGCATTGCTGCCGTTATGAATAGCATAGATGACAAGTATTTCGAAATTTTCATGTTGTTTCACGTCGTCACGCCCCTGGTGTGTAAAGGCCTTATCACAATTCCAGTTGTAGGCGTTTATGAGGGTGAATGTGTTTGAAAATCTGTGTATAATTAGATGGAAAGGCGTCTGGAGAATGTTAAGGCTCTGAATGCAGCACCACAAAGAGAACAACAGTGAGCAATGGGGAAAAGAGAGGATGAAGAAAACAGTAAAAGAAAAATAAAAGGATGATGAGTTAGACAGAGGGGAACGACTGAGGGGAAGGGGAGAGACATGAGAGCGAGGTCTGTAATCAGTCAGCCTTGTTGTGTGTCTTAAAATAGAGCTCTCGCAGCCTATAAACAGAAACCTACTATTACTGGTGCACTGACTAGGCAAAGTCTCGGATCCAAGCGTGCACGTGTATGTGTGTGTGTACGTGCTCACGCTGGTATGCATTCAGGTTGCAGCACACATGGAGCTCGTTACAGCGAGGCCCTCTGGGTAATGTGGTTCGGTGAGGGGCACCAGAGAACTACAACCACAGATGAACTGTCAGATTAAAATGCTGCTACTCTGTTTGGCTCCAGGAGTATTTTCATCAGTTTTTCATGTGAGCCACTGTGTGTTTCTACCGCACGGATCACTGGAGGCCCTTTTACGTCTCTGTACAGCGATTAGACATAAAGACAAATAATACAGCCATCAAAACATCACTTGTATAATGTTTTGGGGGGCATTTTTTCTTATTCATTGTAAACTTTACAATAAGAAAAGGAAACACAGGAAGACAAAGAGGGATGTGATGCCACAACGGCCCCCAGCCAGATTTGCACCAAGGCCTTGTGGTTATATGGTATGCATCTTAACCACCAGGCCACCAGGGCGCCCTAGAAACACCATAACATTTCTTAATTCAGGTCAAAACGTTTTTCTCTCTCTGACCTTTATTTAACCATGATGGTCACAATACCGAAATCTCTGGTTCTGGTCAAAATAGCAACATAATTATGTTACACGAAACAACACAGAACCAACATTCACCGACAGAGTTGAGTCAGAGGAAAGAAGGAGAAAACAATGGCAGCCACTAAATCCATTTTAAAACACGAACATTAATCAAAACAACAGAACATGCTCATTTCAGTTCAAATATCTGTGATCCACTACAAAAAGAATTCCCCAACTAAATGTAAGGTTAAGTTGTTCCGGTATGTTCTAGTGCAATTTTCAGAGTTCTATGCCTATTTTGATCATTATCTGGATAATATTGTGAATCACAATTATTTTAAACAGGATAATGGTGACATGAAAGTTACATATTGTCCAATGCCTACCGGTCACAAGTGAAAAGAAAGTGTTCACTTACACTGAAATCAATCTGTGAAAGGCAGTTGGCTGAAGTTGTAGGTAAAGACATGTCAGTCAGAATTACGTCTCACCTGCGTGTCTTTCTCTGTGTCTGGGTCCTGGTGTGATTCTGTGACCTTGTTCTGGTGCATAGGGTCTGGACTGCAGGACTCTGCCTCGCTTCCTGCAGGTTTCTGTAAGTTTCTCTCTCAGGCGAAGAAACAGAGACAAACAGGACGTCTGGAGAGTAAGGCAAACGATAACACACTTTGGTCACTCTTGTCTCAATCATTCTGTTCATGGCAAAAAATAATACAGAAAATCATACAAGCAGTTGCAACAGAAGACAACTTTTTTTCTTTCCTCAAAATCATACCACAAACAACACACAAACACACACACACATTCCCCTTTTTGTTTTTCTGTCTCCACTCACATCGCTGTCCAGCAACACAGTCTTCTCTGTGCCGCTATGTGCCAGCAGGTACTTTGAGTGGAATAGCCGTCCATCGAAGCTGTGCCAAGGCATAAGGGCAGCGATGGGCAGCGGGCAGCCGCTGGCACAGTTCGCACCCAGCAGGTTGCTCAGTCCTCGGACGTAGAGAGATCCCAGCTGCACCGCACGACTGGACAGGACAGGCAGCTGAGAATAGAGGAGGGAAAGAAGTTTGGCTTCATCTTTGGTTGGAAGTACATCTTCATCACGAGGCTCGATACTTTGGAGTATCTCTACTTTAAAGATGAGACAAACACCACTGCAGTGGCCGTGACTCTCTTTTGAGCTGCCAGCAGGTCATACCCGACTTCAACACACAGGTGAAGTTTCACCACTGACCACACAGACGATCACTCCACCATACGTAGAGAGAGCATCATTTAAACAGTGCTCGCCTTAAAGAGCCATCTGTTTCTCCAATATGCTTAGTGTCACCACCGAAACAAATTTCTTACAATTTTACTCCCAGCTGCTAAACTAATTGATGAATTGAACCCCAATTTGCACAACCTCATCTGCTCAAGCCTAACACATAAATCACACAATGATATACGACTCAGACCACCCACTTCACTGTCACTCGCTAGCTAGGGGAAAGTGATCTGGTTTCCACATTTCACTGTGAAACTTCTTTGCATAGATTTGTTCACTGCAACAGCATCTCACACTTATATGAAAGTAAGATTCAGGTGGGATTTAAATGAGGCCGTAGACTTTCCTTAGTAAATGATTTGATGATTGACACTATGAATTCTTGCAAGGTTGACTGATGAGGCCAGAGGGAGAAATGTGAATGCCAGACGGCCAGTACACCACTAGACACAATATTCTCCTCAGATATTTTATGTTTCGGCAAAATAAATGCTGGTGCGAGGATTTTTGGATTCAGTTAGGATAGTTTCAGTTGACCCACTAAAGTGAAAACAGGATGATTATGTTGTTTTTTGACAAAGACCATAAAAAAGAGAAAGAGCGGGAAGAAAGAAGAAACTGGAGTAGGACAACAAAGAAAAAGAAGACGAGGGTGATGAAGAAGAAGTGGAGAGCAAGCTAACTGTGACAACACCAGGCAGATGTTCTCAGTGTGTGCGTGTATGTGTGTGTGTTCTTTTTGCTCTCACCTGTCCTCTGGTAGATAGCACTGATAACAGTGATTACGTGTGTACACACACACACACACACACACACACACACACACACACACACACACACAGCCCTGCCTGCCACCTGCTTCCAGTCAAATACAGCTTCACCTTCTGAAAACAATGAACCAAAAGCTTGAAGGCGCACACAAACACACCGACACAAAAAGAGAGGGAGAGAATAAAAGAGATAAAATGCAACGTGAAGAGAGACAGAAAAAAGAGAAAGTGGTCGAGAGCGTTAAGTAGAGGAACATGAGAACACTCAAAGTGAGAGAGACAAAGACAGAAACATGTGTGAGTGTGTGTGTGTCCAGCGGGCGGAGTGTGCTTGGTGTAAATAGCTCCATGTGGTGAGCGTCAGCCAGGACAGACAGGCGACTGTCGCCAGCACACTCTCTGTCTCACACACACACACACACACACACACACACACACACACACACACACACACACACACACACACACACACACACACACACACACGCATCTCAAAACCTACCCGTAACCCCTTTCCCCTAAACACACACACATATGGTATGAGTCATTTTCAGTCAGCTGAACACAATTCAAATTGTAAATTTTTCGTGTTTTGAAAAAATAAAGAGGTTTTCAATTGGTACAGTGCTCTGCACACACACGCATGCATACAGAATCTAATATTTAAATAAATTACTGTTCATGTCCGTATATTCATGCATTATATGATATCTGTGTGTGTGTGTGTGTGTGTGTGTAGTTAATCCATACTAGTCACTCAGTTAACCCCCCTGCTGCAGCCTTGAACTTCTCCCAGACAGCATACTCAAATCAACGCCCAGCCCTAATTATTGTGTAGGAAACAGACAGGCAGCAAAAATACAAATTACTTGACATAAGTATGGTAATTAAGCAGTAAAAATAAATGGGGCTACAACAAGGCAGCAAACAGCGCAACCGCTTTCCCAGAGAATGGAAAAGCACAGCTGACTCTTGAATCTGTGAGAGCTCATGAGTCAGATCCACTGAGCTCACTGCAGACCGTGAGGAGAAGTAACAATGCTGCCTCGCTGATGTTATTGACACGTCTGTCTAGATTAAGACTGCAAACTATTGAGTCTTGGCATTATCTATCTATCAATCAATCTATCGATTATTGTTTACGACCACTTAGTAAACATTGTGAAAAAGCCCATTACAAGTTTCTGAAGCCCAAAGTGACGTCTTCAAATTAATTGTGTTGTTACAATAACTGAAATGATTGTGACATTTATTTAAAATAAATCTTCTGTCAGTTTCTGTGTAAGCGTTCATTCTGATCAGTGTTTCTTCATCGCTGGGCATCAGAACGGCTGCTCAGGTCAGAGGTTCATGTCCTGCATGTACTTTAATACATCATCGGAATTTCATAATTTACAACGCTGCGACGTAACAATGTGATCACAGTGAAGCTGTGAGTCGGATTTGGCTCTAGTTAACACAGATTTCTCATAATTTGATCACTAGCTATAACAAGGGCAACTTGAACTACAGCTGCTTCACATGTGACAGTGATATCATCTCAAACCATCAGATTTCAGGTTGTGTCTGTAAAAACATACAAGAACATAAATTAAGAATCCAGATTTTTTTTAAATCTATAGTACAAAAATGACCATTTCCAATACAACCACACTGCAGTTCAGCCATAATTGTTTTGGTTTTTTTGTTTGTTGACTGTAAACTGGAGGAGACATTGTCTTCTTGCAGCAGGAACGTCAACAACGTTGGGGTGCATTGGATCTGTTCCTTTTCAAAAACAGTGGACCATTTACACATTATGCGTGCGTTTGTGTTCACTGACCTTGATCTGTTGAAGCTCATCAGGGGATTTTAGTCTCAGACACACAGCCTGACTCAGGTAAGCATCCACGTCTTCTTGAGAAGCAGTTTGTACCTGAAAACATACAAACACACACACAGTGGACAATATATAGTTAGTCAACTCAATCACATCCCAGTTTGTCTTTTGTGTGGGTCCGTTTGTTTGGTCTGCTCTCTGTACAACAATTCAACAGAGAAAGGAAAAATGCTGAAAGCAGAAACAAGGCTGCCCAGCTGTGTGTACAAAACAAACAAACCCTGAAGCAATTTAAACTGAAGAGTGACGAGGGAATGTGAGCGCAGCCGTGATCAGACAACAACAGCTACTGTTGTCTGTCAGCCCGACTACTCGTCTAACGGGCCGTCTAACAAGCTGCTCTTCTGTCCATCTGTTGGTCCGTCATCCATTTAAATGATCTGTTTGTTATCCCCAAAGTCGAGATCCTTTGAGTCTAAACTGAACAGAGTGGTGCTCGGTAAAATGATATTGTAACGGTTGGTCTAACTTACAAAGGTGTAGGGTTAATGTTTGTTCAAACTTCACCGATCGTATGTCTGACTATGGCAACCCTTCTTGTTTTTCTGTTGTATAAAGCTTTTGGTGGCTCCAGAACGGGCTGCGTAAAGCCTCAAGTGATGTCACTTGAGTCCGCTTTGGTTGGGGCTGAAGAATACAAGTTTGGAAATGAAAAATTGAATTTGATTTGTTGTTGTTTTTTTACTGTCGTGAGTCCGACAATTTTATGGGAGAACTTTAACGAACGCATTTTATACATTGCGACACAAAGATGTTTAAATTGAAGCATTGTTTTGAAAAATGCAAAGCAAGTGAAATCTCTTGTGTCAGACCTGTTTGTTACAGAGGTGATCAATTAATCTGCAGAGTTAATGTTTGTTTAGCTTCTGCGAAATGACGCATGCACCTTTATCCAGGTGATGTGATCCTGTAATCTCTGTTGTGTTAAAGCTCAATAAGATGACGTCAATGCAGAATGTGCAAACCAAAATCACAAATCTCTGCTTTTTACTACTCCTCCGGTTTACTTTGAAAAGTGATCACTCTGTTGGAAGAGTTAAAAAACAAGGCATTAGAACAGGATTACAAACAGCACACATGTTTACAGTTTAATATTTACAACCAAAATAAGGACACAATTGTAGCAAGGTGAATTAAGAAATGGCTCTTAAGATATTCAAAGCCTCTGGGTGGTTATCAGAGCAGCTGTTGACGTAAGAGCTGGAGTTACAAAGACCAGTGTCTGTGGCTGAACTGGGCACTCAGTGGGTGATAGTGGTCACCATTAAGCCAAGACAAAACAACACACAACAAACCGCCAACAAGTGATGTTTAACTTCAAATCACAAGTTGACAAAAGAGCAGAATAATTGTTGTCTATATGTTATAGTAGTAAATCCTACATCAAAAGATGACTTATATGCCTCAATACAAACTGATGCTATTGTGCCCGACTGCTTCATTTACAGTAACAGCTTAACCTATTCATTGAATGCAAAAGCCAAACATGCCGCCAGACCAGTGAAAACCAAAACAGTGGCATCAATCACAGTGAAGTACCCATCACTAATGATGCTTCATGTGTTCTGCACCTGGAACACCCAACATGACTCAAGAGACGGTTGTAGTGGAATAAAAACTAGTATAGCATCAAAAACATTCACTTACGTGTCATTTTAATTAGAAGAACAAATTATTTATCACTCAAGTAAATACTATTTTCTATTTGTTGTTGTTGTTTCTATTTTATAAATACCTTTCAATGACTCATGAGATATGAGAGTCTCAAGTCTTTGATTGGGGTTTTCAGTTTATCTTTCCCAGAGGGTTTTATGTAGTTAGGCAAAGTGTTTCCACCTTTTCCTGATAAATTAATTAGATTTTTGCTCAATAAATACTCTCCTCAGCATTGGCTAACGACCTTTCTTGAATTTCTTTTCATCATCCACTGAAACCTATCAAAGAAACGAGAAAGAGTTGACACTACCTGGAGGACTATGTACGTGACCAGGCAGAGGGCAGCCAGGAGAGACTCTTCAATGCCTCCAGACAAGTCGGAGAACTCCTGGCAATCGAAGATTGAAAGGAAGGACATCAAGCGTAGTGTAGAAACTTCAGGACCAGTGCCGAACCATAACAAGTCCAGACTGGGCTGATCACCTACACATTCAGACAGAGAAACATTACCGTGGGACTTTCTCTTCAAGCTTTCAAACATAACCAGAAGCAACTTTTCATGTCATCCTGATGGACAAACATAATTCATAGGAAACATTGCAACTTGCTCTTCGACCAAATGACCCCTTTGTTGTTGTTCTGTTGCTTATTAGAAGCTTTGTAAACTTAAAGCATAGACTAACATCATCCATACTTTAAAGCAAACCTCATCTCCTAATTCTCCAAATTAACATCAGCTGGCATAACTAGATTCAAATCAGTTTTTGTCTGTAAACAGCTGCCAATAAATACAGAGAACAGCAAATGAGGAAACGAGCAGGTACAGTACATGGGAGGCAGATTGGGACAGGGTGGACCATGTCAGGTTCCTTCAGAGGGTTTCCAGGATAGACAAACCATTCCCTGACTGCTGGAAGGTCGACGCTGCTGCCTGAAAACAAGCAAAGCAAAGTCATGGTCAGACTTGGCCTGACTTTGCACCATTGTATGGCGAAGACAAAAGAGCTTTCTTTATTTTTAAACTACTCCTCTTAACTACTACTCTCCTCTGTACATTTGTGGGTGTCTACCTTCAGATGTGCATTTGTCTGTTGGTGACTTTATACTTAGATATTTGGTTTTCTGGCAATGTGCATGTTGTTGCCAGAGTGCGTGTGCGTGTCTGTGTGTTTATGACATCCAGTAAGTTCACTGTCCTACCGTCACGGCCGTGCAGCAGCAGCAGCCCATAGATGCGCTGTCTGCAGGGCTTGTAGACGAGGGCCTGAGGCAGCAACTCAGTGTTCTCCTCGTCCTCCAGAGTGTTGCTACATTCAATAACTCCCTGACACACAACACTGTAAACCATGAAACCCTCTGTGGCTACATGCTTCTCTCTGCAGGCCTGGGGAAGATCACAAAGTAAGGCATCGCAAGTCAATGTGACATTTGGTACTCTCAAAACAGAAGAGACACAATGAGGGGCAGAACATACCTTTAATATTTCTGGACTAACATATTTCTCAAAGGCAGAGGGAAGTGCAGAGATGCCACCTCGCTGAAAAGCTTCCTGTCCAGGCAGCAAGTAAGAGCGAACCCCCCTCTTCAATAGCTCTCTGTGAGGAGCTGACAGGTTCAGAGACTGAGGAATGAGCTCAGTTTCTTTTTCCTCGCCTCCCCACAAGGAGCTCACAAGGTGGGCTACAGCGATACAACATCCTCTCCTGTCCACAGGTGAAGAGGAGACGCAGAGTGAACGGGGAGATTTCTAAGCTGTTTCGTCACATGGAGGCATATGGAGAGCAGCCCGGTAGAGAGCTCTTTTGTCTGCCTTCTGGTCTGGCAACATTCACATGCTTTGCTCTCAGGTCAGCATTTACAAAACAACGCAGTAGCCCTCTTGTACATAATGTATACGCTGTGATAATAAAGCCAATAATGTATATTACAGACTATAAATCATTGGATGGGGTTTGAACTGATATCCAGTGGTAGTTCTTGTTTTTCTGTTTATGGTGCAATTATTGTCTCTGTTTGATATTGTTTTCTTATTGCAGATGTTGTTGTTGTTTACAGGTCATTGGGTCAGGAGGTGTTTTGCTCAGTGCAGGAGGCTGACTATGAGATTGCCAGCTATGCTCGTCAGCATGGCTGTATGGGCATTCTGGGTCAGGACTCAGACTTCATCATATACGACAGGTTTGTTAAAATGTTTTCACTTTGGCACTTCGTTAGATTGACAAAAACAAAACTTAAATTCCTGTAGAAAGACTTACACTACACTACCTACTGGTCAGTTAAAATGCTCATTAATAGATGAATTGATGTAATTGATCAGACAGTGACATGTGGTTTTATATTTTAAAGTGCCCCCTACTTGTCTGTGGCAGAGCTGCAGGATAGACAGCCTCACCACTGTCATGTACGACCGACGGAGGCTCTGCCGAACCATCGGATTGACCGTTACCCAGCTACCACTGCTGGCCTGTCTCTTAGGTAACGATGTGGTGTCAGAGGAGCAGATGCAGCACATCAGGAACAACGCCATGACAACATACAGGTATCTGGGGTTTGTTCTTAATATTTGTTGAAATGTATGAGGAATTTACACTCGTGTCCTTTTCTAGATAAATCACACCTCTGTCGTTGACTACATTATAAGAAAATTATAATGTGTACTGAATGCACCCCTTCATAATATTTAGAAACATGTTCCATGAAATTATTTTCCAAGGCAGACTAATCGTGATTAGGCATTCCACTGTGAGTAAACTGAGTTAAAGTGTAGATGATTATTGTTTCCCAGGACAAACAATCCCACATCACGCTCTGGTGCTCCTCAGGGGCAGAAGGTGCTCGCTGTAGCCCACCTTGTGAGCTCCTTGTGGGGAGGCGAGGAAAAAGAAACTGAGCTCATTCCTCAGTCTCTGAACCTGTCAGCTCCTCACAGAGAGCTATTGAAGAGGGGGGTTCGCTCTTACTTGCTGCCTGGACAGGAAGCTTTTCAGCGAGGTGGCATCTCTGCACTTCCCTCTGCCTTTGAGAAATATGTTAGTCCAGAAATATTAAAGGTATGTTCTGCCCCTCATTGTGTCTCTTCGGTCAGTTGAGTAAACTCCAGGCTCTGCCAGTTCAGATTTCAATGTCAATGACGTTTAATATATCGTGTCGATGTCTTCTCAATTCTTTGACATTGTAAACATCTAATGCTCAAAATAATCTGTCACTAAACTCTAAAACTAAAGAAAGTAGTGGATTGATTTATTTAAACAACAATACCCAGGGTGGGTGAAATATATTCCACATTGTTATACAATATATACCAATGTGACATCACATAAAAAAAACAAAAATTACAATAATAACCTCCAGCTGGATTATCTGGAATAAGTATAAAGGGACAATGTCAACAAAGAAATTTAAAAACTAAACTTGTAGCTATTGCCATGAAGTCAGGACTTATTGTTCATGTCACGGGTAGAGTTAGAATGATGTTGTGATGTTTGGGTGTTGTGAAAGTATATTAAAAAGGGTCCGTGAGTTTCTTCTCTGAGCCGCTGACTGCGTGGGCGAGGTAGCATTCTTCAATTTGAGCAAAACTGTGCATCTGGCCAAGAGTGAGACAAAGGCCACCATGCAGAGCTCATCAGATGTCAGATGAAGATTGTCTCCTTCAGTAATATCAAACAGAGCTCCCAGAGGGTTCGGATCTAGATTCTGCTTTAAGATGTTGGATGGAGTAGATGTCTCTCCATCATTTATGTATATGAGGGCACGGCCAGTACATCAGTACCTGCATTTGCCGCAGGTGCGGGTGATATCAGACAATTTGACTTTCAACATATTCAAGTTCAATATATTTGAACGCAACAAGTTCACAGTCAGTTTCTTTCTTTCCTCACCCACACTTGTCTCTTCTGCTCTTCCACCACTCCATCGAAGAAGAAGACCAGTCTGATGCCTGCTGATGTGAAGGCCTCCACCCAGCGCTTCAGCACATCCATGTACTCCCTCCACTGCCCCCCACACACCCAGTCCTTACAGGAGTACCAGTGACGCAAGCAGGCCATACCATCCACAACGAGTGTGGGGCCTAAATGAGAGTGAAAACACAAATGTAACAGAGAGCAGGCCTGTATGCTAACATACTCTGAGAAAAGACACATCCCCAACAATCAAGTGTACTGTTTTTTAAATCTTTTAGTTTACCAAGCTTACAAAGATTATCAAGATTATCAAAGCCAGTCATTCGGACTGCTAGGCTCGGCTGTCTCAGTCCCTGATTTCACTTTGACTGTATTCCTGTTTGCACGACTCTTAACTTTTAAACTACGAGCATCACTGAATCTAAGTCGATGTATGTCATTGTGAACAGCAGTTATTGTAATTAGAAATACTGGAGTAACACATGAATGCTTTCACTAATAGTGTGCTATAAATATGAAACTAGCCCAAACTGAAATGTTAACTCCTTTTGGGAAATTAGAATTCAGTTACAGTTTTTGGCTCATCACCCAGACAAGACAGATGCATGTGTCTTCTCACTGAATATCAAACAATGCACACTGGACAAGTAGTAGACATACTTGCATTGGTTTTAAGAAGCAGCACAATTAATCATACTGTATAAGCGTGAGATTGTTGTTGTATTTTATATACTAATATCCAGGGGCGTCGTTAGGCCTATTTTAGTGGGGCTGAAGCCCCCCTAAAATGTTCTTCAGCCCCCCCAAATAATTTTTTTTTTTGGTGATGTCATTAAATTAAACTATTGTTTCTCACATGGACAATTTATTTATAACTCTAACATGCTACATATGTGCGTGCGTTCTGGTTTGTATGTTTTCTCACCCTTCAAATTACAATCCAATGGCCATCATCATACTTAACGATATCAAGTTGACAGTCAGGTCCATTCTCCATCCATTGTGTGCGGTCCCTTTAAGAATTAGGATTTGGGAGTGACGCGGATATGAAAGCTAGTTTATCCGTCTTTCCTTTACAAGCAGGAAAATTATTTCTCTCTTTATTTGAGAAAAGTTCATATTTGTGTTGTCAAATTTCACTATGATCCTGAAATGCTGTCTCTTGTGTTGTCATATACTGAATGCAAGCAAAACTACAGAGCAAAATCACACTCTTCTGATTGAAGCAATCTATGAACTGTCTGAAACAATGGATATCCATGGCCTCAAATGGGCCCCAAAAACAATTGCCTCAAACATGCCACTCCCCTTGGGGCTAAGGCCCCCCGTCTTTCAATCATAGAAACGCCCCTGCTAATAACTCACTGCTGCTCCCCACACTGTCACACTCGTGCACACTGAACTCAACTGGTAGTGTCAGCTGTGCTGCTGCAGCCTCGCTGGCTTTTGGCAACTTGTTGTCTGGCCATTTCTCTCAGATACACAGTCACACAGGCTTCTGGG
The DNA here is from genome assembly GCF_949748355.1 of Melanostigma gelatinosum. Lineage (NCBI taxonomy): Eukaryota > Metazoa > Chordata > Actinopteri > Perciformes > Zoarcidae > Melanostigma > Melanostigma gelatinosum. The sequence goes on along the minus strand of NC_136635.1, from coordinate 10,429,172 downwards.
CAGCAACTGTCCATAAAGTACTGAAGACCTTTCACACCCATCCCTGCAGAGAAGAAACAGAGAGACAGACTCAATTCATTGGTGACTTTAAACGTAACTTAGCAAAATGCTAAAAAGTATGCCAGTTTATTTGGACCGCCACGTTAATGTCACGTGTTCGCAACATCTGTTTAATTAACGTCACTGCAAGACGATAAACACCACGTGACAGCTTGCACAGCGATTCAGTTCAGGGTTCAGTGAGAGTAGACCTGGATGCTAAAGGTTCGCTTCCTGCCGTTTCACGTATTTATTGCGAGGCTGCTGCGTTTCCTTTACCTTCAAGCCAACTCGTCTCCAGTTATGTGTGTAAATAATTCCACCTTCTCGTAGAGAAGACTTACTTTTTAAATCGTGGTGTAGCCTACATGTGCAGGATGTATCCGTGTTGTGTTTACTTCAAATGACTTCCTATAATCTACGCATGACGTCATCACGTTGCAAAACAAAGCACACGTGCTCAGCGTACGGAGCCCACCGTTTGCAATGCATTAGTACCCACAGTGAATGATCTGTTTGATTAATCCAGATATAAAAGACTATGCAAACCAAACAAAATCTATCCTTAGAGCACACTTCGGACAACTAACTGAGATCATCATTGTACTGGTGCTGTAATGAAAAAGTAAACATCTTAAGGTGGCATGAATGAGAATAGACCATTGTGGTTATTGTGGGCTCAGTCCACCAATAATAACTCAGGCTAATTGCTCCCCAGCCTCTCCTGGAGAATGGGGGCTCTTTTCTGGAGTCACAAGCTATTAGGTCTACCTTCTCAACACAAAGCACCCCCGTCCCTTCCACTCTATTGTCTGAGTGGAACAGGAATAAAGAATGGGACATATGCTGGATGTCAGTCCAGCTGTCAGCATCTGTCGTTCCTCAGCCAGATGCTCTGTGGACTGGGAGGACAATCCACCCTTTCCAGTCAACTGATCTTCAAGGAGGGAGGAGCTGTGTTGTAAATCTGCCCCCCATGATTGCACTGGATGGTTATGGCCACTCGACTCATGAAGACCACATATAGGCATTTTAGTTTTAAATAGAACTTGGCCAATGGTTTGTGCCTCGGTTCCCCCAAAACACCTGCGACAATAATAATGGTAACTTCATTTTAAGTCTATAGGTTAGGATGACCTCAGCCTTGAGGACATTTTAGGAAACAGGGCTCTAGACATGCAGATGTTGAACAAACAGCTGCTTTACCTATTCTGAACTTGGCCCACTTGTCTTGAAGTTACATGTTCATGTACAAAACTGTTGAGCTGTAGAGCTTCAGGTCATTTCTCAGGTTTGGGTCCAAGTTGATCGTCTGGTAATCAGACTGAATTGCTATTTTATTTGTAATGTAAACAACAAGAGACAATGCAGTACACATTACATCAACATAACACAAAAAAGGTGTATGGTCAGACCAAACAAAACAGGGCAAAACAGAGAGAACAGATGACAATAGCTTGATATCACAAACAAGCACATAGTGTTACATATACAGTTTGCAGTTGTCCTGTAAAGTTGCTGTGAGTTTTTCTAGAGTGGAGTGATCTGAGAACATGCCAAATGGATGATTTTGCTAATTTTACATGATGTTCTTATCCACAATCAATGCTATTGATAATGCTTTAGTCAGATAGGAAGTGCAGAGCATCACCCAGCTGTGATATGGTTGGACAAAGGGCGAGGATCTAGTGTACAGAGCAGAGAAGTAAACGTAAATTGCATGTGGACTGTGACAGAATATCATGTGGGTTTCCCATTGGCTTCAGATAATGCGTCTTATGAGCTCTGTGTGGAAACGTTTGTATTGTATTGACATGGTTTTGGAATTGCAACTCATGGTTAACATGTTGTTGCATATATTGTGGCAATTTATGTGGAATGGCACTTTTTCACCTTATTTAACTTGCTGAAAAGATCAGAAATGCGTGTTGGTAACTCAGAAGTCTGGAATCATGATAATGAGCTGTACATCAAAATGAAAAAAGTGCCTTTCTTCGAATTTGATCAAGTTGATATTGTATGTGTCCCATCAAGCTCACACACTGTTCATGCTTGGTTTGATTAGGACCAGGCTCAGAGTTATTGTTCCTGGGAAAAATCTGTTTTCATATCCTGCACATGAAAAACATACACACAATGTACCTGGATGTGCACACATAGACATGCTTTATAGTCATGTCCCTGTGTATATCCTCTCTATGTGATCACAGAGGACCAGAGGTGCAAAGAGGTTTATCCTGCATGAGGCTGCATCCTATTTTCAGCAGACAGTGTTTGGGTTTGTTGCCTATTCACGTTGGATCTTTTCAACTTCCTCCTCCTCCTACACTTACTCTTCCTTCTCCCCTTCCATCTCCTCCCCTTTGAGTTCCTCCCCCCTATTGCCTCCCCCACGCCTGACCAAGGCTTGACTCAGGAGAAACAGAGGCAGATGTTCCAGGAGCACACGACTGCCCTCAACCCCCCCACCCCCCTCCCATTTGTACTGGATCAGCAGTTAACCCCCGGAAAGAATTGACCATACAAGCACGCACACACATACATACAAAGAACACCTCTGCACAAATCTGCACTGGCTCAACAGTTGTCCAACTGAATGAACAACACACACACTCACACATACACAAGTGCTGTCCAAATCCCCTCAGTGTCCCTGATAGTAGCCACCCTGGGGTCAGGCCTGGTGTCAGCGTCCAGGGCCGAGGGTCTCTCTGGGCAGCTGGCCTGGCTAATCCTGCTACTGGAGGCCACTGGTTCTCAAACTAAAGGCCAAGGACCCCCTGGGGGCCGCAGGGCAGGGATCTCAGGGATCAGGCAGTGTGCGATTTGTTCAAAAGTTTTTTGTTTGTTTGTTTGCTTGTTTTAAGTCAGTTAAACATTAAACATTACATTTCATGGTGCAGCAAGACTTAAACTGTGACAACCATGTCAGGTGGGAAATAAAAATGTGTTAAAGTCATCATCACAAATGTTTCATATTCATGTTATATAACCAAGCATTGTTCAAAACTACAGAACGTTGTTCCATGGTAAATTACAGGGGAAACATGTCCAACTAGGCATCAAACACCTTGGAATTTATCATTTAATTTAATGGTATAGCCATAAAACAAAAAATCTGAATTCCATTATTCCACAACTGCAACTAGTGCTTATTTTCAACAAACCCCCTGATTGTTTTCTCAATGAATTTGCTGATGTCTTTAAAATGCACTTTTTTCTGACCAACAATCTGAAATGCTAAATAATTTAATTTGATAACACAAAAGACAAAGAAAAACAGCAAATCCTCACATTACAGACACTAGAACTAAGTAATGTTTGGCAATTTTGCTTGCCAAATGACTGAAATGATGAATCAATTATCAAAATATTAGTTTATTGCTTATCTGACGAATGGTCTCAGCTTTCCTCAATATTAACACACATTTAAAGAAACACTGGAACAGACAGATGTGTGAAACATACAGAAAATTATTATTATCTGATATTGAAGATATTGGATGTGACAGTTAAGAGGGAAGTAAAACAAATACTGACCTTCAAAAAGTGAAATAACACAATCTTAGTACAGATACATACATATTTTCTCACTAAAATGACTTCCTATCTTTCATATGTCAGTATATCATATATGTACTGTAACACAGGTATACTACAAGTTTGTATCACACATTGAGGCTAACAGGTGGTGTAAGATGCTACATTCCTGACTGGGATGGTAGGCGTCCTCAGGTCTTTGTGGCTCTGATAGGGAGGGGACACGTACGTCTCCAGTTTCTGACATCACAGTGTCACACGACACTTCCTTTATCAGCAGATGAATGATCCTCACCTATCTATCTATCTATCTATCTATCCATCTATATATCTATAGATCTATCTATCCATCTGTCCATCTATCCATCTATCCATCTATCTATCTATCTATCTATCTATCTATCTATCTATCTATCTATCCATCTATCCATCTATCTATCTATCCATCTATCTATCTATCTATCTATCTATCCATCTATCCATCTATCTATCTATCTATCTATCTATCTATCTATCTATCTATCTATCTATCTATCTATCTATCTATCTATCCGTCTATCTATCGATCTATTAACACAATGTGATGGAATAAATACATAAAGAATGCAATGAATCAGACTAATGAAATAACATAGCGGCACAGGAATTTAAAACACTTGTCTAATTGAATAGCAGCCTCTATTCAGCCGTCCTTAACCCTTTTCACCCCGGGCACAAATTAAATATCTCAGTCAGCACCCCGGCTGATTAAAATTAGTATTCTCGTTGTGCATGTGGGAACCCAAGCAGCGTAGATGGAGTTACATTTGTTCTGGCTAAAATTGAATGATCCAGAGTCCCTGTGAACTCTAATTTTTATAACTGACAAGGCCAAAGGCTGCCATGCTACATGCAACGGTGCGTGTATGTGATCATGTGTTTGTGTGTGTGTGGGTAGTTGGTGTGATGGTGATATTGTGGAGGTTCCCACGACGGCCATCCGTCCATTTCTTGGCACACACACACACACGCACACACACACACACACTGGCCATATGGCCTGTGGCCACCTCATACTGATTGCATGCCTCCACTGTGATTTGGCAGAGGGTCCCATCAAGCAACTAGTCGCTGTACTATGAAGGCATTTGGCCTGTAAATCAGAGGCTGAAGAGAGAAATGAAGGAGGAAAAGGTGGAGGAAGGACATATAGATGTGAGAAACAGATTGATAGAGTGAGGAGGAAGAATAAAGGGATGTAAAGGAGAGACATGAAGAGACTCTATAGAGAGATAGAGATGAAGGAAATACATTTGGTAGCTGGTTGGTGTTGTGGTGTTTGGTGAGCAGATGGCCCGGGCTCGAGGAGGGGCGTGTCTTGTCCTCGCGACCCTTCACAAATCACACGGTTTCTCCCCCGAGGGGCTCGCGACTCGCCGTTCAATAAGAATCAATGGGAATTACTTCGCAAGAGAAAGGGATGAATGGGCGGCGGGGCGCGAGACCTCTTCCTTTGTTGTCCCACTGCGTGTCACAGAGCTCCTGGTCACACACACACACACACACACACGCGCGCTCACACGCAGGGACACGTACACACATAGACAATAGGAAAGCACTTCAGTTAAACAATCGACCTCCAGTTAAACAATTTTTTAACCTCACACACGCGCGTGCACGTACAAACACACACACGCACTCATAAAGAGGGATCAGTTGGGAGGAGTTTCTACTTTCCGCTGTTTCCTTAAAACACAATTAGAGAATCTGCTGGCATAAATTATCTTTTAGGGGAAAATGTCGACTTGATGCTGATGAACGAGGGAGGGGGGTCACTTTCCATCTCACCATGCCTTTCAGTCACGCTTTTCCGGCGTAATCAGAAAATGTGTGCCACGTCATGGTGATGAATGACTGATAGTATATTGGCCTAATATAGAGAGGGAGAGAAAGAGCACCGGGGACCTCTGAAAGTCGGGATGAGTGTAAATAAAAGGCTTCAAAAGAGGGATTTTACGCCACGCCACATACGAGCATTGTGTGCTGTTGAGAAGGGGGCTGAAATCAACTGGTTAAATGAAACGAGCAGCTCGGAGCAGCGTCCTATAGCTAAACACACATACGGGTATCTGGGAAGACGGTGGCAGGCAAGCATAATAGTGTTAAAGCTTAAGGTTAAAGGCCTTTCAATCAGCCTCAAGGGGTGTAAAGAGCACATCATGGACACGCAACCACATTAGACATAGGCGTCTCGTTTATCCATGCATTGGCCCTGAGGGAGCTGAGCAGGGTCATCAAACGTATGCAATGATACGACAACACAAGCTCCACTACACCGCAATGTATCAGCACTGTGTGTCGACATGATAGACTGAAAGTTGTCCGTGGGTTTAAGATCAGTTAAAGTGAATGAAGGATCTTGTTTAGGGACAGCAGCAGACCAAAACAGAGATGCTGTGCAGAGACACCAGCCTCAATTAGAGTTGTTAATTATGTCCCCCTCCCCCAATGCCTCTATGTGTGCTCTAATGTGTAAACGTTAGAATATGCTCTGCAATATAGCTCCTAAGTGGAGCGACCTGCTTCAACACATTAATAAAGAAATCATTCAACTCTCATTCAGCACATTTGGCAAAATGTAACATCTTCAGTTACTTCACAGCCAGAGAAAAGGCTCACAACTACGTCATGCCAACAAGTGCGAATTCTTCCCCGCATTTTTTTCTGCAGATACACACTGATATGCAAATTAGACAGTGGGTCCATGTGTGGAGTCAGTGTTATGTTCACAGAGTATTCTGCTAGGAAATGATATTGTGTCCACAATAGACGTAGCCTTGTCTATACTTGTTTAATATCTTTTTTTACGGTGCAGGAACTGTGATATTTTGTTATCAAACATGTTGTAGAGATTACTGTTTGTGCAACCGGCCATGCTCTCTGTTCTCTCTCTCTCTCTCTCTCTCTCTCTCTCTCTCTCTCTCTCTCTCTCTCTCTCTCTCTCTCTCTCTCTCTCTCTCTCTCTCTCTCTCTCTCTCTCTCTCTCTCTCTCTGGTGATGTATTATTGTGGGAGAGCAGGTGCTGCCGGCCCAATTACCATACAGCTGAAAGCACAAAGAAAAAAAAACTTTACTCCCTCTATGCCCCCCCCCCCCCCCTCATCCTACTCTCCCTCCTTCTCCTCACAAAGTCCCTTAATGACAGCCACGCGAGTGACACACCACCAAGTCTTTTTTACTGCCTCTACCAAAGAGCAAGTAAGGGAAATACAGAGGCATGCGGTGAAAAGGGTTTAGGCCTGCAGCCAGGGTGTGTGCGTATTTCTTTTGTTGCGTCTTTGCGCACTACTTGGTCTAAATTTTTCGGCTTCAGATTATTTTACCTGCATCAATATGAATTAAACTAAATACAGTGAATGGGATTTTGGGAAGCCATCATCATGAACAAGTCATCATCATTAACAGAGATTCATGGAGATGGGGTGATCTGTAAAACGCCCATTTATTCTTGGCATAAAGTGATGTCGTTAAGTTACATTAGTATGACATTTTTTTAGAGAATCAGCTTGAATTGATCAATAAATGCTCTGACATTTTTTTAAATGTAGGCCTACTATTAAATCTGTGGATCAGAGTACCAGCATTAAAAGCAATATCACATTAAGATAACAAATTGTAGAGCTGGACTTGGAGGGGTATGGTGTGTAGGGCATGCAACCAAGAAATACAGATAAGGTAATAGGAACAAATCGACTTGTTTTGGGGGGTGTGTGAACATGTGAAAGCCTCGGCAGGGGTAACACCATAGGAATGTGGCGGAGCAGATGGTCGTTGTAACGCAGTTGGGACGGCTGGCAGCCGGCTGGCCATGCAGGGAACAAGCCAGCCAAGCCTAGCTACACAACCCCAAAAGGCTATGAGCATCCACCGTCGGACTGCGCTGCTGCGTGTATAAATCACTTGATGCTGAGATGTAGAGGATTTCGTGCAGAGGTTAAAGAATTTGTCGGAATGTAAATGGGTCCTGTGTGTTGCGTTGTGGAGGAGGCATCAGGGGAAGCAAGGGGTTGTTGCACATTTAACAGCTCACTAGCCATTTGGTCTGTCCCTTTGAGAGAAAGAGGGGAGGGGGTGGTGGGGCGGGTTTAGAAAAGTTGTGTGGTGCACCCCCCTCTCTTTCTTTGTGATGGCCCCGGGGCGGACTTGTGGTGGTGGTGGAGGGAGGGGAAGAAGAGGAGCAGAGGGGCTCATTTGCATCTTATTACCCTTCGCCTGTTGGCTCGGTATAAAACCCTGTGCAGGGCAGGAGACTCATCAGACATACGCACTGTTATTCCGAAAGAGGCACAGAGAGACGAAGACTTATAGCATCAGCATATCATTATTATCTATCAAGTGGGAAAATAAACAAGGCCGTCGAGATCTGCCTCTTCTCTTGCAACGGTTGACTGGAATTAACTCTCTTATATTTCCATCGGGGATTTCATTCACGCTTCTCCAAGGGGGTCCTTCTGCTGAGGATTACTTTACTCTGTAAAACTTTTTTTTCCCTCTGTCAAAAACTCGTGCCTCGTATGGAAAACTAGAGCGGCACAAGACAGACACACCAAAGGAAAAGTTTCACCTCACCTTCCCTCCTGCGCGTCAAGAGTTCACCTTGACTGTGACATAACGGAGAGCGTTTTTTAAAAACTTTTTCCATGATTGTTTGAGTCGGGCTACACGGACCTGTGGAGCTTGCACTGCTTGTTGAAGGGCTGTCAACACAATGGGACGCCTGTCTCTGCTCCTGGTTGTCACTCTCTCCCTCACCTGCCAGGTAGGTCCAATAAGAGTGCATGATGATATTAAAGGCTATTACAAACGCACGTCGTGTGTGTGTGTTTGTATCATTTTACGGCTGTAAAAAAAGTTTTTAAATACTTTGTACTTAACTTTTCAAACATCTTGAAGTTTTATAAACACGCTGGGCTGGTTGTGTGTTTTAGGTTTTGTGCTCCGGAGTGTTTGAGCTGAAGCTGCAGGAGTTCCTCAACAAGAAAGGGATACCGGGGAACTCTAACTGCTGCCCCGGAGGATCTGCTCATCCGCAGGGCAGTAACCAGCAGTGTGAGTGCAAGACCTTCTTTCGGGTTTGTCTGAAGCATTACCAGGCTAACGTCTCCCCCGAGCCTCCCTGCACCTATGGCGGTGCTGTGACTCCCGTCCTCGGCTCCAACTCCTTCCAGGTGCCGGAGACCAACGCGGACAGCTTCACCAACCCAATTAACTTCCCGTTCGCCTTCACATGGCCGGTAAGTGTTCTTATAAACACCTTATGTGAAACATTATTTGAAATACGGTATTCCTGTCAGATTATTGTAAAACTATTGTTTTAACCGCATTTAAAATGTTTTGTGTGCGTGTAGTGTTTGTGTCATGTCGTTTTTTTTAATGATGATTTATGTCACATGTTTAAGTAGTAATGGGAACTGTTAGGCTGTGAAGTTACTACTGTCTTACTCCATTGGGACATATTAGCTTTGAAGAGTGCAAAACGCAACAGATGCTCCCAAACTCAACACTTGTGAGGGTCTTTGTCAGCACTGTGTGAGAGGGGCTATTGTAGTATTTCTGTGCTCTTTGGTAGGATAACACGGGGAGGGGAGGAGGGCGAGTGTGTGTGTCTGTGAGAAGAGGAGGGGGTGTCACCAAACGCTCCTCTCCTCCGACCAGGCGTGGTGGGAAATTTAACATCCTCTGAGTTGGCACATCATTGGCAGCGCAGCGTGAAATTCCGCCTCGTTTGGTTTTACGGCGGTGTCAGAGTGTGATAGTAGCAGGGGTGTGAAAAAAGGAGCAGGTAGTAGCCCTTATTAGGCCCCTAATCAACACGGGAATTAGGCTGTGAAGTTTATTGGGAGGCCTCCTAATGGCCCTCTGCTGCTCTGCGGAGGGAGGGAGGCCTCCAGGCCGAGCAGCTGTTGACTCTCTCTCTCTCTGTCTCTCCTCAGGGGACGTTTTCACTGATCATTGAAGCTCTGCACACTGACTCCCTGGACGACCTGACAACAGGTGGGTGACAGCCAGAAAAGGCAGCAGTGTAACTCAAAGACAGGCCAGAAGGCTAATGGTGGCCCTGTTTCACAGTTACATGTTTTTCACTTAGTGCTCAGTCATTAGTGCTAAACAGGGCAACACAGAGTTGAATGAATGTTAGAGAACAGTATGCTGAGAGCAAATTCCATACACTTCTTTCAGACATATATGTTCATGTAGCCTTCTACATAATAACATTATAATAAATAACTTGATTTGAAGGCAGTATATGTGCCACACTTCTCTACAGCTGGAGGTGTATTTATCATCAAAAGATAAAGGCCACCCACAGATTTTGCAGGTGCCAGTTGAGATTTGCCCCTGCAGTGTGATATTCACTTAATGTAATCTTAATGTCATGCTCTTATCGCTAATGATGACTAACTGACCACAACATGGGAGTGTGTGTGTGTCTGTGGTGGTGGAGATAGTGAAAAAGCTGGCAGTCACCAGAAGTAACCTATCGACTTATTTCTAAATGAGAAGACACAATGCACATTTTAAAATGTTTTTTTATTTTTTATTTTGTTCAGGCAGCAGCATCCACCACTTTACTTTCTTGGAACCAGACAAAAAGTATTATCATTCCGGCATTAAACCTCATGCCCAAATAGAAGGCCAAACAAAGAAATCTTCATTATAAAAATAATACAGAGATCTTAGGTCTCGTAAACAAATTAGATAAGTGTTATAATTTGACAATGACAAGGTATCACCCCCCTTGTGCACCTGTGTTTCAGAACATCATGCTGTTAGCACTCAATCATAACACTAACAGAAATAACATGACAAATAACAAGCTGCGTTCTTGACTTTTGCAGACAACCCGGAGCGTCTGATCAGCAGGATCACGACTCAGCGTCACCTCACCGTGGGAGAAGAGTGGTACAAGGATCTGCAGACAGCCGGCAGAACTGAGCTGCGTTACTCCTACCGCTTCCTGTGTGATGAGCACTACTACGGCGACGGCTGCTCCGTCTTCTGCCGGCCCAGAGACGATGCTTTTGGGCACTTCACCTGCGGCGAGCGCGGGGAGATCATATGCAACTCTGGCTGGAAGGGACAATACTGCACTGAATGTAAGTGTGTTTGCTTATCAATGTGCCCCAATACACGAGGTATAATAAAACATGCTTTTCATTGGTCATGGCTCAGAGAGCTGAAGAATGCATTTTTTAACTCTCACAACTAAGGCGCTATATATTAACACTTATGAGGCAAAGATTTTCTGGATTTCTGAAAAGTAATTTTCAAAGTTAACCACTTGCCTATCTTTATTGTTGAGGGACTTTTTTCACCTCCTAATGCAGGGCCCGTGTGCAACAGGCGTCAGTTCGTTATCCCATAGCACAGGGGTCTCAAACTCATCTTCACTCCGGGCCACATCAGCATCACGGTCGCCCTCAAAGGGCCGGTTGTAAATGTAAGACGGTGTAAATGTAACTACTCCTAACATATTGGTAAATAACTCTCTGCATTTGATTATTGTTTATTCAAGTGTAAAAATATTGTACATGCAGTTATATAAATGGAAACATATATTTAAGCACATTTCTGTTATTATAACTTAAATCCTTTTAATTTAGGGTTAAGAAACCCACATTACTCTATCAAAGATCAAACTATTAAAGAAAATATCAAACACAAGTTACTACAATAACTTTGTTCAAAGCTTAAAATCCTTTCAAGGGTGCGTTTGCACAATCCCACATGAAGTATTTCATGTGTTTTTAAAGCCACGTTTAAAGTAGTCTTCAATGTACTCACAATACATTTCCATTTCAAATGTACAGTAACCAGCCAAAGAGCTGCTTCTGTGTTTACGTATCTCATCATTATGTCTTTCTATCTCATAGCTAGGGTTGGGTACCGAAACTCGGTGCCAATATGGAACCGGTTCCTATACGTCCGGTATCTACCGGACCGAAACGTAACGCAGATTTCGGTGCCTCCTTTCGGTGCTTGAGCCGATTGAAATACTTTTTTTACACTACTCTGGTGACTCCGTCCTGGCAGCAGGACTCGGTCCTCCGCTCCTCACTCATAGTATTATTACAACGGGGTACGTAGCGCTGTCGCTCATAAGCACAACAACACAGGCACGCGAAAGCTTCTTCTTCTCCTCCTTTGAGGTGTAGTGGCGTTTGGCAAACGACGAATTGGCGCATTACCGCCACCAACTGGTAAAATAAAATAAGTCATGAGACGTGTCGTATTTTGCCAGAGAAGGAAAATATGCTCATATTGCTGCAAAATAATTGCTGAAGTTTGAAGCTGTAGTGTGTGTACAGAGTGTGTGTGTGTTTTGTATGTATTTACATTTATTTAAGTATACTCTAAACTGTTCACAGTTAATATATTGTTCATAGTTAAAAAGTTTGAAGCTATAGTTTGAAGCCAAGTGTTTTGTATTTATTTATATTTATCGTATACTTTAAACAGTTAATATATTGTTCAATTTGAAGAAAAAAGTATTGGTTCAGGCACCGTTTAGGCACCGGTATCGTTTTAAAAGTATCGTTTTAGCACCGTATCGGAAAAAACCCAAACGATACCCAACCCTACTCATAACTTCGACTTGCTATCTCATAACTTCGACTTTCTATCTCATAATTTAGACTATGGGGATATTTTTATTATCAAGTCTAACTTTTAAAAAAAAGAAAATATTAATTCGTTTTTTAAACTTTTTTTCTTTTTTTGCTGGCGGATTCGCGGGCCACATAAAATGACGTGGCGGGCCGGATTCGGCCCGCGGACCGGGAGTTTGAGACCCCTGCCATAGCACCAGAGGCCTCCATTCTAATGAGCCGCAGTGGCTCCTCAGTAATTCACACGCCGCGTGCCTACCATTAGACCACTGGGGCCTCCTCACCCCAAACCTCCTCCCCGATTGGCCAAGTGGGGGTCCTGTATTGTTGCTGCTCGGACTGGTGATTGGCCGAGCAGGGTTGTGTATTGTTGTGGAGGGGGCAGCTGCTCGGTGAGAGGAGACAATGGAGCAGCTGTCTGATGGTTAGCTCCACACAGACCAGCTGGCCCTGGAGGGAGGAGGAGGGGAGTGAGGAGAGACGGGAGGAGCGGAGGAGGGAAAGGATGAATTTAGAAGAGGAAGAGGAGAGAAGGAGAAGAAGAGAGGGGATAGGTTGATTGAAGCCGAAGGGAGGAGGATCAGAAGTAGGAGGGTAGAAAGGGGGGAGAGAAGGAGAGGGGCCAAGGGTGAGAAAAGGGACTTCTGACCCACAGTCAAGGGGAGAAAGGAGGCTTTGTGTGGGATGCTTTTGTGTTGGAGAGAAACCATGTTAAAGGAGAGGGCTTGTTGGCCCGTTCTCCCGTTTGGTGAACAAAGTTGCCTGTAGACTGTTGAAGCTGAAAGGTAACATTTTTAGCAACTTTTTCAGCATTGAAGAGACCAACGCATCTCAGCCGGTGGTCAGGAACGACCTGATGACCGTCAAGGTTTTATCCTTTTCCACTTTAGCAGCTAAGTTTGGTCCAGTGTGTCTTTAACTACCAAGCATGAGCCACTGGGTTTATGAGGCCTCTATGGCAGACAGACAGACAGACAGACAGACAGACAGACAGACAGACAGACAGACAGACAGACAGACAGACAGACAGACAGACAGACAGACAGACAGACAGACAGACAGACAGGTGAGCAGGTAAACTAATTGTCGCGACACAGGTCAACAGACAGGCTGAAAGACAAACAGATAAGAAGGTCGAGGCGCCAGCCAGACAGGCAGGCAGCTGTTTCAAAAAGCCCTCTGTGAATGGGAGACTGATAGAGGGCAAACACATGTTTCCAACACTGGATTTCCCATGATTCACCTGTCACTGTCTGTTTCCTCCCTGCAGCAATCTGTCTTCCTGGTTGTGATGAAGAACATGGCTTTTGTGATAAACCTGGAGAGTGCAAGTAAGTCACGCTGACAATGAAAATCTATTCTTCATATCTGGGAGTTGCCCAGATGAATAGACAGATCTATTGTTATGAACAATATTTCATGAATTTTGTGTTCCCAGGTGTCGAGTGGGCTTCAGTGGGCGTTACTGTGATGACTGCATCCGTTACCCAGGCTGCCTCCATGGTACTTGCCAACAGCCCTGGCAATGTAACTGCCAGGAGGGATGGGGTGGGCTCTTCTGCAACCAGGGTGAGTTTACTGAGAGATTTACGACTTTGGTGGCACTCAATCTGCCCTCTTTTCTTTATATTTAGGCTGTATCATTTATGAATGTTGCTCCTTGTTGATGTTTCCAGATCTGAACTACTGTACACACCACAAGCCCTGTATTAATGGAGCCACCTGTACCAACACTGGCCAGGGCAGCTACACTTGCTCCTGTCTGCCTGGATACACGGGTGCCGGTTGTGAAATCCAGGTCAACGAATGTTCTAGAAACCCCTGTCGCAATGGAGGCAGCTGCACTGTGAGTGTCAATGAAGAGAAGTGATGTGTTGATAAAAACAAGTATATTCACTGAATCAAGCCTGTGTGTAACCACTGTTTACATTATCTCCATTATAGGGTAGCGATAACGGCTATAAGTGCACCTGCCCACCTGGTTTCTATGGCACCAACTGTGAGTTAAGCGCCAATACCTGTGCAGATGGGCCTTGCTTCAATGCCGGGCGTTGCGCTGACAACCCTGAAGGTGGCTACTTCTGTCAGTGCCCGATGGGTTACGCTGGCTTCAACTGCGAGAAGAAAATCGACCACTGCTCCTCCAACCCCTGTTTAAATGGTATGTTGCCCTCTGTGTTTGTAAGCTCACCTACAATCAAACATAAAGCTAGAATTAAAATAACTCAGGACTAATCCTCGCTCTTTGTCTTGATCCCTCTCCCCTCTGCAGGTGCAGAATGTGTGGATCTGGTGAACTCCTACCTTTGTCAGTGTCCTGAGGGATTTTCAGGTCAAAACTGTGAGGACAGCAGCAGTATCTCTGGATTCTGTCTGTCCTTCCCTTGTCAGAACGGTGGGACGTGTCAGGAGGAAGTGAACGGCTACACCTGTACCTGCCCTCCAGGTATGAGAGCAGAATAATGTTTACATTATTTGTTTTTATGTGGCTTCAGCATAGCTTTGTTCTAGAGTCTTAAACTCTGCTTCTTCTTTAGGATATACTGGCGAAAACTGCAGCTCCCCCATCTCCCGCTGCCATCACAACCCCTGCCACAATGGCGCCACCTGCTATGAGCGTGGTGGTCGCTACGTGTGCGCCTGTGTGCCCGGCTATGGCGGTCACAACTGCCAGTTCCTCTTACCAGAGGTTCCCAGGGGTCAGCCGGTGGTGGATGGACCGGATCGGCGTTATTCTTCCCCAGAAAATGAAAATATTGAAGACGAGGAGGATGACGACAGTGGATTCCCCTGGACCGCTGTGTGTGCCGGCGTCTTCCTCGTTCTTGTGATTCTGATCGGCTGCTCAGTGCTGGTGGTCTACATTCGGGTCAAACTGCAGGAGAGGCACGGTCACCACAGCGACAGTGTCCACAGCGACAGCCACGAGACCATGAACAACCTGACAACCACCAACAATTGTCTCCGCAGTGACAAGGAACTGTGCACTATGATGACAACGTCAATTAAAAACACCAACAAGAAGGTGGATTACCATTCGGACCTCGATGGGTCACTGGGGGGTCTTAGTGGAATCAGTGGGCTCAACGGATCAGAGAAGAACGGCTTTAAGACCCGCTACCCCAGTGTGGAGTACAACCTGGTCCATGAGCTCCGGCCTGAAGAGCTGTCGCTGTGTAAAGAAGAGGAGCGTGATGAGCCAGAGGTTAAATGTGAAATGTTTGATGAGGCTGACTCGGAGGAAAGATACAGGAAGAGACAACACAGGTACATACAAAATATACATTTACATGGGTAGACTGCTTGGAAAATTGTGCATGCATTAAACTGCACGGATACAAATGTCGGCCTAGATGCAGAGATAGCATGTGTTGTGTGAAGGACGACGTTTCTGAATCTGTTTTTTTTCCTCTTCGTCCCACAGTGACGCATCAGAAATGAAACAAGTAGACGAGTCACCGAGCTGCAGCGAAGCAAAATATCAGTCGTCCAGCGATCACGCAGCAAGTGATCTTAAATACCAGTCAACCAATGACGTCAAATACCAGTCAACCAGTGATGTTGAATACCACAGTTCCAGTGACAGCAGGTACCAGTGTACCAACGGCACCAAATACCAGTCCGTCTACGTCATGTCGGACCAAAAAGATGAATGTATCATTGCTACGGAGGTGAGTACACAAAAATAGAATAATCTGCCCGACAAATATACCAAATAATTGTATTCATTACCAACCACTGATTATTCTTCTCTCTGTATTACAGGTATGATACCAGTCCAGACCAGATCAGACCAGTTTCCTGTGGTTGATGGCGGTCCACACACACCAGCCCTGAGCAGTAGAGCTCAGCTTGTCTCCAGGAGGTTTTACTCCTGCTGTTTGCTGCTGTTCCCTGGGATTTACCTGAGGACTTTGCGCCAAGGTGCTACTGAGCTTGCCGACTTGGCAAGGACTTAGTACTACAGTAGTACTACGGGTGAATACTTGACATTTTTGAGCTGCGATGGATGTCTAATGCTGACTCAGCGCTATGGATGAAGCAACAGAAGACAGTGCTAGCTCTCGTACAAACTTTGTACAGAAACGGTGCTGAGCAAGAACTCATGCAGCAGTGGAAGATTTACTGCTTGTCCCAGGATGAACTGTGGAGTATTGACTTGGCTGTTGACCGATGATATTGTAGTACTGTGGAGTACTGGTTGAATGAACAGTGTAGTACCTTTGGAGTACTGAGAACTTTTGAACTACAGTTGTAGTACTGTTATGTGCCGTGGTTTTACGACGCAGTGTAAAAGCTGTTGTGGATATGCAACAGTTCATGTTCTGTGCAGTGCTGCAGAGTAAAGGATGAAGTCATAGGAGTAGTCCCTGTACTGCAGCTGTTGCTTGCTGTATGTCCACGTATTGTTAAGAATTAATTAAAATCTCAATTGGAGCTTTTCCTGACAAAACAAAAGTAGAATCAGTGGGACTTCTACAGCAGCTGAGCATCTTTAGCTTTGCAGCACTGACAGACACAGTGTTGGCTGAGCTGGTTCTCAGCAGAAAATAGAGAACTGAAGACTCCAGTAGTGACTGCAGATCGATCCAACATGGATCCTGTTGGGCCATACTGGCCTCCTGACCCCTGAAGGTTGTGATACACAGGGCAATGTTTTGGGCAGGGCATCTTAGGAAACACAGCAATCAGCACAAGAGAACGAACAAAGGATGAAACAAATCAGACAAAACATATAGGAAGTGTAATTATTCAATGACATCATTTTTCCTTTGGCCGCAATTTATTGACAAAATTACCTAAAAGAAGTTGCTCACTAAATTCTCCTCTAATGATGCTGTTGTGTTTCCAAGCAAGCTGAGCTATCAAGGACTAGTCTTAACTGCCAAGACCTCATTGCACTATGGAGGTGTGTGTGTGTGTGTGCGTATGAGTGTGTGTACAGAAGAGGAGATGATACCTGTGTGTGGTGTCAAATGTATGCACTGCCCACTCCCGCTCCCGTCACTCCCAGTCTTCCACTATTAGCCAATTTAAGGACACCATCACTCTGCCTGCCGTTGGTTAGGATTATTTGTTTTTATTTGATATCTAAAGAAAGATGTATTCTTTTAATTTAATAATGTAATTATTGTGTTTCATATTGTTGTGAATTTTTTTGTTAAACATGTTATAATTTAAGCTGAATTGTTTTTATTTGGCAGATAATGTATGTATGTAAGTATGTATGTATGCATGTATGTGTTAGGCACTTGAGACCCCTGTGACTGTGTTGTATTTAAGAGAAAAGTCGTATGTACAGAGCCTGTCATTTTTATTACTGGAAATCAGCGCAATATTTTTCCAAAATAAAAGAGGAATGAAATATAGCATGTCTGGTGTCGAGTGATTTTCAACTTATATTAATATGTGGTTGCTTTTTCTTAGTAAAGATTACATTTACAAGAAGAACAAATAGACAGTAGCTTTCCATTACAGTAATATATGTTCATATCACAACCAAGGCTTTTAGCTTTAGGAGCTTTACGTCGTAAAAGATGACAAAACAAAAATATTAACGTCATATGAAGCTATTTTTACATTTGTAATTCCTTACAGGGCAATCTAGCAAATTGAAGCTGATAGATTTGTTCTCTCTAAGTGATAGTGTGTTGGTATTTTCATACGTGTGTGTGTGTGTGTGTGTTCGTCTGACGCAGCAGAAGACTGTCTCCTTGTGGAACCACTAAATGAGACAAAGACACACCCCGTAATCATAGACCGCTTAGCTAGCCTCCTCTGAGGCCAGAGCCATCTCTTTGTGTGTAAGTGTTTGTGTGTGAGTGGAAGGAGTGTGTGTGTGTGTGTGTGTGTGTGTGTGTGTGTGTGTGTGTGTGTGTGTGTGTGTACATGTGCATGGCTACGTATGTGTGTTTATATTAGTCTGTGTGTTGATTTACTTGTGAATGAATGTTTTTGTTCTCTATACATGAGCATCAGTGCTTGTGTGTGTGATCTTGTTTTAAGCAGAGGGATATTTATAGCTGAAGAGAGAAACCACCAGTCTGGATTTAGTCCCGGTTGCCCGTGCCTGACTACTCTGTGTGTGTGTGTGTGTGTGTGTGTGTGTGTGTGTGTGTGTGTGTGTGTGTGTGTGTGCGTGTGTGTGTGTGTGTGTGTGTGTGTGTGTGTGTGTGTGTCATTTAGCAACCACTGGGAGTGTAGCAGTAATCATCAAAGAAACTCATCTGGTTCGCGTTCTCATATAAACACACACACACGCACACAAGACGGTGAAATTGGATGACAGATGATCAGCAATTTGCCACAATTACAGAAGACAAGGTCTATTACGTGTCGACATTAGCACACCAACGCACATACACACACACACACACACACACACGCACGGACACATACACATAACCACAGGTCATGGCCTTGCTGACAAACGTAAATTCATTGGAAATGAGATCAAGTTCAGTTAATTTATTCCTTTATATACCGTAATGATAGAGAGTCACATTATATGAAAGTCAAGTTACAGACCGACATGTTGGAGCAGTGGCCTGTCCAGTTGTTGTAGACACGGGGAAAGACTGCGACTGTGACTGCTCAAAAAGTATTTGCTTGTATTACACAAGCGGCAGGCAGTTGTTAGCACATACCATGCTAAGCTTTTTAACTAAACTTTTTTTCAGTGCCACAATAGCTTTTCGCTGAGTTGGAAAATCACAGGAGACAGGCTTAAAGCTGGTCCTTTGTTGTTGTTAGGCTGTCCTCCGCCCCGAACAGTCGCACACACTCACATCCTCCCTCTCTGCATCTCTCTGGTGTCAATAGTCAGACAAAGCCCTGGTCACTGGCTGCCATATGCCGCCCCACTGCACATAAAGCACAGCACTCTTTGAACTTCTAAAGGGGGAAATCAAAACTTATTCAGGGTAAAATATATATATATATATTATAAATGTTTATTACATCAGACACATATTCACACAGACTTGTTTTTCCTTTCCACGTGGTGCTCAACAGTTCAGTCCGTTTCTACAGTCCTGTTAGTTTTTAAGGAAATGTATACATTTTACCATCATCTGTAATGCAGGATTTAGAATCTAAATTATTAAGGAAAGAAAACATTGATGATGTTTAATAGCAACACCAACAACAAAAGCAACGCAAAATGTGACACACAAATCTGAAATATACGCAACTATGTGTGTCGGATAATATATTGTCTCTTTTACTCTCCTCCCTCTTTCTCTCCACGCACACACACTTTTTATTCTGACAGGGAGTAGGCAGGACCGGAGCTAATCCAGAGAACAGGCTGTTTAAGTGTGTCTCTGCTATAATCTGATTAATCTGTCCATTCATACGCTCCTCTTCTCTCCTCTCACAGATCTGTTTGAATGTATGTGTGTGTGTCAGTGTGTAAGCATACACGTCAATGATCGTTGGTTTGTGTTTGTGTGTGTGTGTGTGTGTGTGTGTGTATGTGTGTATATGAGAGAGAGCGAGAGAGAGGAGAGAGAGAGAGAGGGACAAATGGGGAAGAAGAGAGCCTACACTTTGCCACTGACCCTTCTTTTGTCCACACACTGGTCACCTGTCACACACACACACACACACACACACACACACATGCACACACATGCACACACATGCACACAACAGTACTTTGCAGAAAGTTGAAGCAGAAGAAACTGGGGCGCCCTCTTGTTATTGGGGGTTAGGGTGCCGGTCAAGGACCGCAACATCCTTTGTTGCATGTTGTTCCCCATCTTTGTCCCCCACTCATTTCTTGTCAGCCCTCTCATGAAGGCATAAATAAATATTCAGCATATAATATATATTTCTACATTTGCATGTCGAAGTGTCCTTCGCCAAAGACACTGAACCGCAAATTGGTGTCTGTGTGAGCATTAGTTTAAATCTTGATGAGCAGGTGGATCCTTGTATGGCCATCAGCATGAGTGTGTGTGTGTGTGTGTGTGTGTGTGTGTGTGTGTGTGTGTGTGTGTGTGTGTGTGTGTGTGTGTGTGTGTGTGTGTGTGTGAATGGCTGAATGTTGACATGTAGTGTACAGAGCTTTGAGGGAGCTGAAGACAAGAAGGGCACTACATAAAAAAATGCAACATTTACCATTTACTGAACATTTACATAAACAGACATCTATATAAAGGGCAGTCGTGAGGGGAATAGTGCATTTTAATATTGGTGCGTAGGTTGAATCTACTAGCCAACATCACAACAGCTATCGTGCTGATTAATGATACCTCCATCTTCTCGTGTTGCTGAGGATGTGAGAGAAAGGTGAGCTCAGATTTATCAAGCAGTCGTTAGCAGTAGTTTACACTGAGAGGAGATTTGCACCAAACATCAAGAGAGAACACAACTAATTAGCACCGTAAAACTCTCAAACTCAAAGTCAAAACCTGATTCAGTTTTGGTTTATTATGGAGCCGTCCTTCCTGAAGAAGAGGCCCCAATCTGTACCTGCAAATACCTGAACAACCATGTAGGAAGCAATGTTCTCCAAGACAAACGAAGTAAACCTCATAATAAAAGGATCACAGGCTTCGTGGAGTCATTATTGGATTAAATGTGGTATAAAAAGGCCATTAATAACCACTACAGATGCAGTTATTTGTACCTGTGTGAGACTTGATGTATGAAGACATTTCCTGGCCACAGATATAACATAATGTAACATGTGACAGTATCCATGGTATTCACACATTGAATTTGTGATTCTTCTTCTGTCGTTTTATCTCGAGACAGTTATCGTACTAGGAAACTTTGCCCTTCTGTTTCTGGCCGACTGGTGTCATTTCATTTATTTTATTTAAAAGGGACCATGTACAGTTTAAACATGAATGTCTCCATTCGATGCACTGTACCAGATTGTAGCTTAAGCTAATTTGCATCTGTGTTGTGTGTTGTGTGTCATTTGTGTTGTATTTGCTTTAGTTACTAATGCTTGAGATTGTAGTTTGAATATGCCACCTGACCACAAAATACACAACGTAAACACAAAAGTCTTTTCTACAAGTTGATAGATGAGTCTTCATGTCTTCACTTTTTTTGTTGAACCAGCATCATAACAGCGACTCACTGACTTTACATCTCTTCTCCTCTCTTGTTTTTTTATTAGCTTTTCAATTTGTCCCCACACCAACTCAGCATCACTTTTTTAGGGCCAAATCTTGTGGGAAAACAGAGATTTCTCTCTCAGCCATCCTCCATTGTTGAGTTTGAACAAACGAAGTGACCACAGCAGCCTGAGTCACACAATGACAGACAGCTTATTCAGCTACTTCATCTGTCGCAGCTCCCCAGGGATCAGGCTGTGATCTTTTCCCAGAGCTCCATCTCTCTCTCTTTCACATACTACTTCTCCCCCTTCTTCTTCTTCCTTCTTCCTCTTTCCCTGATTGTCTCTCTCCTCTGACTCTGTTAATATCTGCACAGCATGACTGTATCAAATTTATTTTACTTTCTAAAGTTAATGTACTATATTCTTTATTGAAATCATAGTTTTGGGGGGTATAACAGTTAATCGAAGCACTTAAAACTGAACACATTCCTCAACTGTCGTTGAGTAGATGTTAGCACTTTGTTTTTACTTAGTTTATTGACATTCATCGCTGGGGGTTAAAGTGGTTGTAAAGACAGAGTCATTCCTTCAGAGACACCAGCTTCCATCAGTGCCTTCTGGTCATTACTGGTGCATCGTGGGAACAGCTTGGCGAGGACAATGATTGGCTAGAACAAAGAAGCTGGGGGGGGCAACACAAAGGACACGCCCACTGCATGATGGGAACGAACAGCAGAGGAAGCAGATGTTGCCACAGTGGACACACAGGAGGGGAGCGAGAGAGAGAGGCAGCAGATGTCTCTCTCTCTCTCTCTCTCTCTCTCTCTCTCTGATGAGTTTGATTTGTGTTCACCGCTTTAGAACCAGGTAAGAAGACACAACAGCTTTTGCTGCATTACCTTTGCACTGCTCTAGTGCGGTCGAGTCTCTCTGTTGCTGTGGCAGTGTGGGATTGGGTTTCTGCCAGACAACCACAAGGTTTCTGATGTTCTCTTCAAAATCTCTCCTTAACGCTCTAAAAAGCGTCACTTCACATTTAAATGCCCCTTCTTGACATGAGAAAAAAATGCGATAACCGCACTGAATGAGAATATCTCACACAGACAGTTAACAAATTAAAGGCAAAGTCTGAATAAATGAGTGAAACACAACGATGAATGATGAGGATGCTTCCCTGACAAACCAAACGCCTGTGGGAGATTTTACAGTGATGTGTTGTCATCAAGACTGAGAGAACATTTCTTAGAGAAAGAGCTTGAGTCACAGAGGCCCAACACCTCACTGAGACTGGTTTTCATCTAATTTGTCTTTCATCTGTTGGTATTTTGTTTCTTCCAATACTTAATTTAAGCTTTATGATGCTTACAATTAGTAAAACATTTAAACTCGAGGCAGCATGGTTTCGTTTATGGATGAACCATTAAATGAAACCTATAAATGCCTTGTGCATGATTTTATACATATTACCCATGCACTTTCAGAGTAACATTTTTGGTATCTTTAACATCGTATTGGTATTTCTAACATCGAGTTACGTTGATGAAGTTTGATTCATTTTTTTCACATCAAGATAAAGTGTATTTGCATTTTGTGAATATGACCAGATCAAGTAATAACTCATTAGAAGCTTTTCTTTAACTTCTGCAGGATACGTTCTTTGGTAAACAGGGAGACTTTCTTGGTTCGACATCTCAGGTATCAAAATATAGTTTCAATCAGTCCGCTGATAAACCACAGGAAACTGAACAAACTTGCTGTCTTGATTGTCTCATCCTTTCTTTAAATGTACCAGTAGTAATATCACTTATTTGAGGGGTTGTTGCTGTCTCTGGCTCATATCGTAGACGTGACCTGCACTGTCTTTCTGTAGTGAGCTTCCTCTGTGTGAGCTGGTTGGACAGTAGAAGTGTTGGCTTATAGTTTCTGCAGGAAGCACTGATGTTTGGTTGATATTACACAGTGAACAGCTAAAAGTCACGCGTCAGACTGACTCTCACAAAAGGTGTTAAGAGTGAAAGTGAATCACCATTTACAGAACAAGAAAGGGAGCTCTTGCAGTCTTGTATCAAATTTCATTTCTTTTTTTGGATGCCATGAATGCTTCTATTGGTTCTTGCTCAGGCTGCAGCCGCTCTGTCCCTTCCTGCCTCTGATTACCCATCTTGATCTCATGCACAATACAATGGCTAGGATTGAAACTTATAAAATAAATATTCCAGCTGCATACCTATAAAAATTGCAAACAAATTGAAAAAATGTCACGTCTTATGTCAAGATAACTTAAGAAGTGAGACATGAGGCTTTTATATTGCATTACCTCCAAACCTCCTATTTCAGATTTTACCAATTTTCGATTTGTGTCTTTGCAGTTTCTTTATTATCAGTTTATTTTGCAATGTGCTCTCTGCTTTTTACCTTCCACATATATTTGATATTCTTGTTGTTATAACTTAGGCTGGTTTACCTCTTTACACTCATTCACACAAGGTATCAGTTCATGGGAATACACTGTTCTCTTCAATGTGGCCATTCATGATGGCTAGACAAATTAAACAATTCACACAATAATAAATCCCAATTCATCCCATGAAGATAGAAAAGAAGAACAGCTGATGAGAACAAATGTCGCTGTGTTCGCTGACGGTGCCACCAGGGAACAGTCATCACTTAAAGCAATTGAGACATCACTAGGTTGCCAGGTCTGATCCTTTGAGACGAGAGGTGTGGTCGAGACCCAGTAAAGTGTGCTGTGGGATGTTTCTGTGATTAGGCTCTGTGTCTCAGTGTGTATGGTCTTTGTTTTCATCTGTGTGGTGTGTATGTGTGGGAATGGACCCTGGTCTGACTTGTTGATTAATGGCCAGTGTGTGTATGTGTGAAAACGCTCCCGGTCCTGTTTCCATGCTAATGAGTAGCAGCAGATGGGAGAGAGGAGACTGGACCAACAATGAACAAACACACCAGCAGCCGCACAACTTAAAAACCCAAACAGACCCTCCTGTTGGGCTTGTTTCGTCGTACGCAGACACCCTGATGTTATGACTTGGAGCATGTTAACACTGAATACAGTCGTCTCTGTCCTGGATGTGATCATGGCAATGTTACCGTAGAACATATTTACAGCCTTTAATCAATGACATGTACAAGTCTATCAGTGTATCAAGGCCAATTCAATTAAAGAGCAGCTGTGGAAAATAGACAGTAAGAGGAACTACATTGTGGAGAGGACCTGAGAAAGACATTGAGGACACAGTGTGAGGAAGACTGTATTCATGAGATCATGCACCACACATTTATTTTGAGATACTGTATGTGTTGGCATCGATGTATATGTTATTGTGGGTGTGAGCTAGTGTCTGTCGATGGGTGCATTTGTGCTGATTATGTATGTATCCCTGTGCCTTTGAGTGTGTGTGTGTGTGTGTGTGTGTGTGTGTGTGTGTGTGTGTGTGTGTGTGTGTGTGTGTGTGTGTGTGTGTGTGTGTCACTTCCAGCACTGTGTGCCGGTCCAACCTACTAGACAAATATAAACACTTCCCCTTGTAAGGCCAGATAATACTACGACTGATTAGAAACACAACTTTGTGTGTGTGTGTGTGTGTGAGTTTTTGTGTGTGTGTGTGTGTTTTTGTGTGTGTGTGTGTGTGTGTGTTAACACCACAGGAAACGCTGCCTGTGTCCTGCCAAGAGCCTTTCTCCATCCTCACTCATTTCCTTCATTCAATCTCAGTCTTTCTGCTTTCTCTCTGTGGCCCACTTACTTGTGCAGCATCAAGCTGTGACATTGAAGGTTCACGATACGATATTCAGGGCATTAATATAGCAGCAAACAGCTGTGTAAAGATATAGCGGAGTAACGTCTACCTGAGCAGCGAATGAAGTCGCTCTCCCTCTGTGTGTGTAATGCGAGCTTCTCGTTGCTTTGTTTACGTAGCCGGGCCGGTTGCGTGTGCATGTTCGTGCATGTGAGTCCCTGTTTGTGTGCCCCACTGGCTAGCTATTCGAAGCCGCTGTGCCCATACAGCGATTGCAGCTGATAACGACGTCCCGGCAAAGGCATTCACCGTCCGGTTCCCCGAGGTTAGCTCTGTCAGCACTATTGATGGTTGCACTGTTTGTGCTGTTAGCACAGTTAGCTGCTGGCTGCCGTCTCGGCCATGGTTATGTTGAGAGCCATGTGGAGGCAATCCCTCAATCACACATTTTCTCTGAATTCTGCTTCGGGCTACTTTGTTAATTCATACAATGTTTAAGTGTTCCCCCTTATACAGTCCCAGCCAGCTCTTTATCATCTCATAATTGTCTCATGTTTAAGCTTGACACAGCAAAATTAAAAGGTTCAATGTGAACGACTGCCCTACAAGACCAACATATTGAAGTTACAGGAGAGGACTGCTGACAAGCAACAAGCTAATGCCCCTGAGTCAAACGAAAACAAATCACACACTCACAGCCATTAAATGCATGTACATATGTAGTGTGTGTGTGTGCGTGCGTGCGTGCGTGCGTGCGTGCGTGTGAGATAGAGACTCCTAAGGAATGCTCTTAGTACTGTTATAGTTGCTGCGAACAGGAAATAGATTCCCAGAGACAGGAAGTAACTCCGTTGAGAGAGGAAGTGTTTGCCAGCATCCGCCCTCTGTCTGCTGGATGTGGAAGGAAGGAGAGAGGGTTGGAGTGAAGGGCATGGGGGAGGGGAGAAAAAGCTAAATAGAGAGTTGTTTTAGGAAGAGGAGAAAGAAAGAGAGCACAAGACATTGTAAAATCTTATTTACCTTTCAAAGAAAAGACTAAATTATACCAAAAAAAGGACACTGTCCTGATGACTGCAGGTGGATTGGACATAATGCACAACATAAACATCAAAACCTGCAAAGCAGAGGTCAAGCATGAGTGTAAGAAGGAAACCTAAGTATTGTGTTGTAGGCACATTCTATTGACAAAAGTAGATGCAGTCCACATACTTGCTCTGAAAGGTATATTATATTGTGCTACACTTTTGGGGAAGCCCTTTGTTGTCAAGTCAATTTTATATAAACAAATTACACATTTGCCTCAAAGGGTAATGGTTTATGAATGAGACGTTCAACAGTCTGTTGACTACATACTTCTGGCCATGTAGTGTAGTGCAGTGATTCTTAACCATGGGGTCGCGGCCCACGATTGGGCCACGAGCGCCACCTAGAAGGCCGCAAAAAACGTTCAGTTTTGCACCTGTGGGCCGCGAGGACCGCGGTACCGCATCAATTGAAGACACCAGAGATATTACTGTTATCCATGAGACGCTCAGCTACAATATAGCTTCCCACAACCTGGTGGTGGTAATGCGTCAGTCAGTTGTTTAACAAGCTCCAATAAGCAGAAGAAGACACTCAGCTAGCCGCTAGCTTGTAGCGAAAGTTATGGATAAGTTATTAAAAAGAAAAAATGAAGACGACAGTGGTGCCATACCCCCCAAAAGTCTAAATGTGTGCGCAAGTACAACCCTGACTTTCTTAAGTACGGCTTTGTGAACGGAGGCAACGAGGCAGAGCCGAGGGCTCAGTGTGTGGAATGTGAGCTAATGCTATCAAACGAAGCACTGAAGCCTTCAGAAATAAAGAGACACGTAGCGACGAAACATCCAACGCTCGTGGGAAAGTCTGTTGGGCTTCTTGTTGTGTATGCAGGTTTACATACACATGATAATAAATGTCTTTGTGATCATCACATTGTATCATCTCATTTATTTAACAAGGGCTTTGCCTGTTCAACTCCGCGAGGACACCAGCGTCCTCGATCCCCTTCCGTTCCTACGGCTTGCTTACATAAGCCATCAACCAACGTATCACCTTGCGTAAATGAGCTACTCTCATACTCGGTCGTGCGCTCTTTCGTAGCCATTACGCACAGCAAGTCTGCTACTCACACACCACGTCTTCGACATTATATACACAGTTTTTGCAATTTGCAAAGGCTAAAAATAAAAGGAAAATAATATGATCTCAAAATATAAAGGGAGAAACACCTTTAGTGTGTCAGAATATCATGTGGTTACCATGTGTCCATTTGGGTCTCCAAATGTCCTTTTAGAGCTCCGCCTGGATCTCTTCATGGAAGAAACTCTGTAGAATGGTCATACTTTGTCCAATCTTCTTCAAATTTGAGGCAGTTGTTCACTGATAGTGTAGTTACAGCCCTACACTGTCCGTTACCTGTACAGATACAGCCACGGGCAGTTATTTATACTGAAAGATACTTTTTTATTTTATGCGGACAAAAACCTTCAATTTTTACTGACTCCAAAGGCCCACTGCTCTGTTTCTGTATGACCTACAGGTTGTCTGACACTTTTGATGCATATAGTCAGAGTGGGCCCCGGGACACTTTGTACTTGAAAAGTTGGGCCCCGAGGTCAAAAAGGTTAAGAACCCCTGGTGTAGTGAGTTACACTACACTGTGAACTACAGGTCACCTCCTCATTCTCACACTCCACAGTGAACTCGGTCTTGAGACAGAAGTTGCTGCATGTATGGAGGTTATAACATGTGTCACCCCACCGCTCCTCACACTCTTAAAAACTCCCAAGGGACTAGAGAGATTGTTTGAGGTGAAAGGTCAGCGGTGTGTGTGTGTGTGTGTGTTCCTGGATGCATGCCAGTCTTGGTAAGTAGCTGAGGAAGTTTGTCGACACACACACACACAGACACACACGAACACAGAGTCCATCTTTGCCACATTGCCTCTGTTTTGTCACCATCATGACTTCTCTGCACTCCATCTCTAAGACAAGGAAAGTGTGACTCTAATGCGGTGGAGACCTGTGGAGTTAAAGCTAACAGTTATAACTGGAACTCAAAGTCATTTTTTATTTGCTGTAAACAGTCAACTAACACTAACTCAGTGTGCCAATCGGTCAGTGGAGACAAATACACCGAAAATGAAAAGATGAATTGACGGTAAGCAGCTCTGTCGAGGCATGTTGTTTTGAGGGAGAAAGTTTAATGTGTGTGTGTGTGTGTGTGTGTGTGTGTGTGTGTGTGTGTGTGTGTGTGGAGATGGCACTCGATGGACAGATGGTCCTTTGTGACTCCTGACACCTGCCAGCTGCTGCTCTGCTCCTCTTCACCTCTCTTTCCTTCTCCTCTCACCTCATCATCTCTTTTCTTCTCTTCTCCTGCTCTGCTCTACTCGCCCGGCCTTTCTTCTTTAGCTGTTGAAAATACATTTGGACCATCAAGTAGATGGCTGATGAGCAACTTCCTGTGGGGTTTCAAATTTAACACAAATCGCATCGCAAGTTCAATGGCACACAGCATGCTCAATACAACCCAAATATATTTAGCTAGTGGTGCAATAAAAGAAAGCGTGAGAGAAAATTGTACTCAGCAGCTTAACTAGAGGTCGACAGAATAATCTGCGACGATGAGGATGTTTTACAAACTTGTTATCGGTGGAACTGGGCTCCGATAGTAGTCGATGGCTGCACAGCCTCCACTAATCACATGGCGACACGCATCACCGTTTTGATGGGAGCTCCATACAGGACATACATATATTTTAACGAAAGTTAACTTGAAGATAGCTTCATTCATAAAGTATGAGCACGATGAGCTTGCTGGTTATAGTATGGCATTATTAATGATACTGAAGATAACTGCTGCTCTGCCAAAAGCATGCTGTCGCCATTTAGCTAGCCAGCATTAGCGTTATGTTTTAACCAGCCTTGAATGCAAGCCTAGCACAACTGTGGGCCATGTCTGATCATTTGAGGGCCACTTTAGCTGAAAATATGTGTGTGCGTGTGATTAACTCCTGATGTCCGCCGATTTATTGGTGATCTGCTTTTTCCTGCTCCAAACTCTCTATTTGTAACCACAAGGTTTCAGGTTCAGATTCTTCAACAGTCTAACACTCCCTCAACACCAACCACCTGCTACTGTTGAGCAAGGCACCATTTAACCACTTAGAGGCTCCAGTGTGTGAAAGCAGAGTTACTGTTGCCACTTTGAAAAGGCAGGTTGTACAAAGCACTCAGCCAATCCAAGAGAGGCCATTTTCACACTAATGTGGATCAATCTGAACTAAAAACAGTTATTTATTTCTCTTCAAAGGATGTTCTGATGAAAAAGGTGTTTTACAAACATGCTGAGGTTGACAATCGTTTGTTATGAGTTACGAAATGACACGCTCTTTTGATTACATAACATTGTAAAAGCTTGTGGGAGACCACTTTAAGATGTCAGTGATAGAAAGGGAAGACGCTTGGCGTCTGTTAGTTACTGTTTTCTTCACTAAATGGCAGCCAGGACATGCGATCGCTCACAGCTGTTTAAGACGAGGAGGTTTTCTTTCCTCCTCATTCGTGACGTCACACGGCTCTACAGTTGGAGGAAATGTTTGAAATGGGAAAAGAGGGTCTGCTGCTGGGTGTTGGTTTCCCTGCTGGGTGGCACGTGAGTTTAAAAAAGTCAGAGTGAATTCCAGACCCACTCTCACAGCCTGAGAAAACAATCCTGTCTGCACCGACTGACCGTCACTCTCACCTCCTCTCCTGTCTGTCAGTCGGTGCAGGACAGCTGGCCGGCTGAGTGTGGATGCATATCTGTCTATGTGTAGGTATCTGGGTTTATGTGTGTGTGTGTCACTCTCTTTGTGTGTGTGATCCTCAGAGGTCAGAGGTCAAGCTGTGGTTCACAGAGAGCCACGGTGTTCCCCTCCTAACAGGAAGGGAGGGCACTGTCCATATGCTGTCTTCACTCTCACACACACACACACACACACACACACACACACACACACGTAAACACTTGATTAAAAGACATGAACAACTTTACTCCACTCAAATGTCAACACGTGCACAAACACACACAGCAGCACACACTATGTCCACGCTATGCAGGTTTAATCTAAAAACAATCTCTCTATTTTGATCTTCCAGCTCACATTAAGTGAATTTTTTCCCCTTAAAGGTACCTTGTGGAGTTTTTCACCACTAGTTGCGCTGTGGAGCAATGTTTTTACGAGTGGGTCCACATCTTGGTTGCATTGTCCATTTGAGGTTATTCCACCGATAGACAGGTGGTGGCATTAACTCACACAGAAGAGAAGCGATGTGATAAATGGTAGTCAAAAATAATTCAAATGGATGTAAACAATGTAGGAATTCAATTTTTTTTTTTAAATCGATAGAAAGTTTTTTTTACGTAACGAAAAGCATTTAAGACATTTATTAAGACAATAAGTTAGAGAACCTTAGAAAAAGGAAATTATTGTGCCAAAATTACAACAACACAAAAATAAAAGCACAACTGAGTAATAAATATGATATAGGAAGTAACACTAACACCACTGCCTAATAGAATAACAATACAATTAAGCTCTGGAAACAGTGGACCTTGTGTAATATTTGTATTTATTGTTTTGATAGACAAGTTCTTTGTTTGAAGCTTACTGAGGCCGTAACTTCTGGTCACCTGTGTTCACTTCTTTTGAATGTCACTATATCACACAGTTTTTAACCCTTATTGGTTATTTCTCTGGATGACTATGAGCACATTATACATTCAGATCATTATTAACACGCGTTATACTCACTGAGAGGTCTGACAACAGAAACAAAAAAATATTTAAATTAACAAAATCACGGCAATCTTTGTAAAAACAACCTCAAAAGTGTGGACGCATGTGTTTTTCAAATGTAAACTGAGACCACATCAAGTCTCAGGACAGCAGCTGTAAAATGAAGACACTTCATCTGCTGAGTCTCCCCTCAAATACAAACACTTTTACTTTTCCAACACACTCACTGACACTTGTTTGGCTCTCTCTCTCTTGCTTATGAGACACTTCTGTTCCCCTTGGATGACTTTATTTTCTCTGCCAGCAGGATGAAGACATATGCACGAGTGTGTGCAGCCAGCTGCATACAGCTGTGTCCTCGTATTGTTTGACGACTTCTTTTATAGGCTTTAGAAAGTATGACATGCACACAAGGAGGGCAGTTTAGGATTTATTGTACCTTTGTACACAAACAGCTGACAGTTAAGTTCACACACACACACACACACACACACACACTGATACTTCATACACGATAGGAGAAGGTTCTGAGCAGAAAATGATAAGATGCATTTATAACGTTTATAAGTCGAAGTGCCAAATATCCAAGATGACGGCAGGAGAGTAATCTGCATTGTGTGACTCCTGAAAACATAATCCAAGGTTACGATCTCCTGTTGCTACTCTGCAAAATATGCTGCATTGTCTTCCTTTTTGTCCTCAGCGTATCAATTTAAAAGCAATCTACAAAGATCTCACATAAGCCGAATCAACAGTAAACAGTTTGAGTCAGAGGAAAACAATAACCGCCCCACCACAACAGCTCCACTGACCCAACTGGATACACGTGAAGAGTTGGCGTGAAGTGAGTAATCAATAAAGATTCAATCTGTGCTCAGTGGAGGAAGTACGGTACATGTTACATACTGTATGTCAACATAGTATAATCCTCATACAATCTACTACTTTAAGGGATAAAAAACATGTATTTATATTGAACGCCATGTGGTAGTTTATCATACAGTACGGAAGTATAGGAAAACACTCATCCTCACATCACATCAGCTTTTATTTTCTTGTTCTGTTCTGAGTCTGTTGATAGCGTTGTGAGTGCAGACTACTTTGTCTACAGTCTGATCACACCACAGTAAGTCCTGCTAATGCTTCTCACCCCGAAATAACGCAGGATATATTCAGCACAGACATTTGGAAGCTCTCCATGTAAAAACACCTCTATCATAGAAACCACTGACCAGTGTTTCTGGATTGGATTTGTAAATAAGATTGCCAAACCAAAGGGGAAAAAAATAAAAAAAATACTCTGCCTCATTGTCCTTACAACGCTCACTGTGTGAGTGTGTTTATCCTTTTGGCTCATTTCAGAGAAAACACACTCTATAAACTGAACACAACAAATGGTTTGACAAGTGCTGTTTGATTCCTTAATCTGCCTCGGAGGTCTTTTGGAGTTTTTACAAACACGCAAAAAGCTCCAAACAAGAAGAAGGTACATCCTGTAACATCATTATTCGCAGGAAAGACGGCTCGACCGGCACAAAGAAATAATGAGTTGTTCGCACCTCCCCATCTGGACTGATCATTTCTCAAGTTAATCACAACAGGCAGGCGCACACACACACTCCAGGAATGTTAAGACAAATGTTTAGTGTTTACACTGCACCTCTTGTTGTTGTTTATTTTCAGTTGCAATTGTTGTTGTTTGGGGCTGTAAATCTAACATCTGCAATAACAATCACAGGAAAATGAATTCTCCAACAAAATAAAGGCTTCAAGTTATGGATATTTTGTATTTAAAGTATTATTCCATATCACAAGGACAATGGATACCAGCTTGCTGTTACATTGTGAGAATCAGAATCTGGTTTATTGTGAAGTAGTTTCCATGTATCCACAAGGAATTAGCTTTGGAGTAATGGTGCATAACTTAAACATAGCAAGAGAAAATAAAATAAAAAATAAAATCAAGACACATGTAGAATAGAAGAACATTACAATAAAAATACAAAAACTATCAAATTATATTAACTATACGAGTACAGTAAGTACAGTAATACATATTGTATTCATACTTGCCCACGTGACTGTCTGGAGTTCAGAGGCTGTAACAGCATCTACACATATTATGTCCTTTAAACCATTTTCAGCAGCCGAACCCCAGATGACAATACGTGAACTAATAAGTCATAAGTCAACCTTTCTTATCAACAAATACATGTTTCTCACAAATCATTAGTTAGTCTGGAGATATGTCTGCAAGTAGATATTAAGGACACGTTTTGAAACTGTGGTGAACTGATGCATCATAAAAGAGAAATATGAACACCAGCGCCCCCAACGGTCTCTAGTCCATGTAGCTGTCATATAACTAACTCAGTATGCTGAACAGAAAATAACAGTACCAATCAATAAAAACAATTACAAGATTCGATCATAAACCATTTCTAAGAAATGAAATAACTAACTGTCCTGATGGAAGCGAGGAAAAAACATTTTGACATTTATATAACATTTATAACCGTTAACTATTGTTACATTCTGTTGACGACTTTGTGTATATTCTTGCTCTCGATGTGAAATTTAGGTTTATTCTTAAAAAGCAATAATACTCATTTTAAGGAATGAGAATAAACTATACCGTTAGCAAATAAGACCTCTTAACAAACCGAAGTCTGACAATATATACTAGATATCAGATTAGATAATTATGCAACATGAACCACAAGTGCTACTGATAATCTCAGTTAACAGTCTAGTGTGTGATGTAAACCAGTTCATTTTATTAGAATTCAAACGTATTAGACAATTGTAAAATCTTCAAGGAGAGGCTGGATAACATATATGGTCCACCAGTGTCTCCAACTTTGATCTTTTAATTGAAAAACCATGATTGTTAAATCCAATGATGTCATGCGTGTTCAATTTAGATCAGGATTATATCGGTGAGTGAGAGCAACATGCAGAGAGCGCCCTCTGCTGGGTATCACTGCATTGCACATCAGGAGCGCTCCAGACGATGGAAACAACATCATAAACACCTCAACAATCACATGCCATCCAGTGAAATACAATGAAACAAATAAGACCACCACACACCCCCCTACGGTATGAATCAAGTTAAGAAAATAAGATGTGTTTGGAAGTAAGAGTTGAGTTTTTGAGACAGTGGTGAGGGAATGAGGTGGTAAAGTAGTGACAGAAACCACCAGAGTATCAAAAGTCTGTTAAAGTGACAGAGATACATTAATTTGCTTTATTATTTACAATACATTTACAAAAGTAAACTAGAACTAATGTCAGCTGACGTTGCTGTTGTGTAGTTGCTAATTCAATTATGATAGATGTTCATGAAGCACATTTGGGAATCATTGTCTATTGTCTTCTTTTCACAGGGGATGACCGTCGTATTCTTGACAAACAGCGGCCGAAACTAACTGTCCAACGAGATAAAAACGGTTTTTACGTTGGCTGAAGGTCTCACCAGAAGCCTTGAGGAAAAGTAATGAATGATGTTCTATAATATTTACATACGTTGTTGCATGAATTCATTGTCGATTAATCATCCCTGTACAAAATTAAACAGCCTTGTTGCAGACCTCCCCGACGGCATCCTGCAGCTTCTTAACGGACTCCATCACCAGCCGGAAACTTTCATGGAAGCTGCCGTTGCCTTCCTTCACCCAGGCCGCCTGCAGCTCTCTGACCCACGTCAGGATCCCGTCCAGCTGTTTCTGCACCTCCCTCTGCTCCTCCAGCTCAGCGAGCAGGGCCTGCCTGGCACACACTTCTGCTTCGTAGGCTCTCTGGAGGTCAGCCAGGGACGACTCCAGCCTCAGCACCTCCTTGATGGAGCAGGACCACAGTCACACCACAGACAGATACATCAGTTTCCTGTTTTCAGCAGCATACGCACAGATTATAATAAGTAGAAACAAACCATATTTTATAACAAATGCACTGCAAGTTTAAACAATCATCTATACTGATCGAACCCTTAAAAAACTGGAGTAACAGACACAAATAGCTAATACATAAAAATGTGTCACATTGTTAAAGGACAATTTAATCTTATCAGTAAGGAACGTCTTTTGAGGCCAAAGACACAGATATCAATATAAAGGTTAGCTTTCAGACGCATCTCTGAGTCTTCAGCACAAAGACACAAAGTCATCACGTGACTTCAGTGTCATTTCCTTCTGCAATTTTTTTGTTGTTGATATTTACAGTAAAGTACATGATTTGTGAGTAACGTCAACGTTATAAAGGCTAAATAAAACAGTGGCTTGTCAGATTGTAATGCCATCAAGTGCTCATTGAGTGATCT
Source organism: Melanostigma gelatinosum (assembly GCF_949748355.1). Taxonomy (NCBI): domain Eukaryota; kingdom Metazoa; phylum Chordata; class Actinopteri; order Perciformes; family Zoarcidae; genus Melanostigma; species Melanostigma gelatinosum. Next base: position 10,393,984 of record NC_136635.1, on the reverse strand, counting down.
AATAACTATCTAATGACTCCTCCACACACCTGTATGTGCTGGGGGTAGGTCTTGTGGAGCTGGTCCTCGGGCAGGAGGACATTCGTCGGAACGGAGAAGCAGCGGCCGGACAGCAGCGCTTCCATCCGCTTCGACAGCTGCTTGAACCGCTCCTCGAGGAACTGCTGCAGCTTCCGGCTGCACTCCCTGGCCCGGGACCGGAGGAGCTCCTCGGCCTCGGACGACTCGCCTTTGCTGAGCTGCCTCACACACACCTTCTCCACTACGGGTAAGATGTCGTACAGGCAGTCCTGGAAGGCGCTGTAGACCCGCAGCATGCATGTCTGCGGGGTGAAGCCGAAAAACTGTGTCTCGTACAATTTTAAAGTCGATGGAAGGATATTGTCCGCCTCTTCGTCAAGCTCTCCGCGAGCATCCACCTCCATCTTTTGACAGGTTTCCCGCGCGCTGTTGAATCGCTTCTTCTTCTTCTTCTTGTAACGTTTTTTTGGCGGTTGTCAAAACAACGAGGTGGTGATCTATCGCCATCTAGTGGTATGAAGGGTACAGCGCACTACAGCGCTGCCATCGAATCCAAAGCTAGATGCTGCGAATATTATAAGATTTAATAAGATTTAATAAGATTCAATAAGATATGATACGATGTATTAAGATATAATAAGATATAATAAGATATGGTGATAAAATAAAGGCCACTCAGTTACTTAGATAGATAGATAGATAGATAGATAGATAGATAGATAGATAGATAGATAGATAGATAGATAGATAGATAGATAGATAGATAGATAGATAGATAGATAGATAGATAGATAGATAGATAGATAGATATAGAAACGTTTCATCCCCAGGGGGAAATTATTTTGTAGCAGCAGCATACATTGTGCATTTCCATACGTAACATATTACGTATGGAAATGCACAGTATATACTGTACAATAAAATAACAGAGCAGATATTGAATTTGAAGAAATAGAATAATAAAAAATAAGATAAAATAGAATAAAAAAATAAAAATGCAAAAAATGCACAGTATATACAATGAATTAGAATGGTATTAAATTAACAACTAGGTAAACTAAACAAACTAAACAGTAGTGCAACGATCACCAACAACAAGCAACGTAGCGTTGTTGTAGTCATTTGAAGGATGATTATCTGGCCAGAGGTGATTCATTATACAATGTTATAGCAGATATAGCAGATACTTGCTGTTAGCCTTATGCATAAATCTGCATTTCTACTTGTTCATATATTTATAAATTACATACATTAAATATAAATTAGGAACACGAAACTACCAAACCTCAGATTAGTTAAAATAGTTTACTGACACAAAATAGTGATGTTTTAGAAAGGCTTTAGAATTGTTAAGAAACAGATTTTTGGATATGGTATTTATCATTGTTATCATTTAATTAATCCGTTTCATTTTCATTTTATCACTAACAAGTACATTTCTCAAACCTATATAAGGATTTTACTTAATCTGTGACGTTTTGGCACTTGCTGCCTGTTTTTGAAAGGTTGGGGAAACAAAAACAGATGCAAAACAAACCCAATGAGATGCAAAATTACCAAAAGTAGATGCAATATGACTACAAACACTGTGCAATATTTATTCTGTCTGTATATAGAATATTACAACACAACAATGATTCTGTCTGTATATATAATATTTTAGTTATTGTGGATTTTTTACTTTTTTATATTCTTTACTGTTTTATTACTTATTGGCTTATTTATAATACATTTTGATACATAGTTTTTTACTGTGTCTCTTGTTTGCACTATCCACTATGCTGCTGTAATCCTGTAAATTACCCCACTGCGGGACTAATAAAGGATTATTTTATTTGATTGGTTTTGGAGGATTCCCTGTATTTTTGTGCCTGTATGTTGCTAAAATGTTTGTTCATTGATTTTTTCAAAATCTAATACAAAAAAGATTTACGTCATGACGCATTACGTACGTTGGGGGGCACGCCCCCTGGTTCGAACGAAAGGGACATGCGCGTGCGCGTCCTTCCTCCACAGCGCCTGCTTCTCTTGGTTCTGCCTGTGTTGATAGCGGCGTTTGCTTTCACACGTGCAATCTCTTCTATGTGAAGCTCTCGCTGTGGGACCCGATTATAAACTCACCCTGCTCTATCAGAATAGGTAAAGTAAACATCGGAGTTGTGTTTGATTTTTTTTTGATATTTTCTACAGCTGCGCAGCCGCTTGCGTGGGGGGGGCTGGAAGTTTAGCTGTGTTAGCATGGTGCTGTTAGCTAGCTAATGCGTCTACTTTTTGTTGTGGTGTTGCTAACGTTAGCTAGCAAGCGAGCCAGTTGAAGTGTAACAAATGCACTAACGTCAGTTCGGTTATAGGTGTGTCTACTACTAGCTGTGAAGCTAACGTGATGTTTCCTCTGTGTGGTCTTGTTTCCAGGTGTAAAGCCATAGTAACCGACCACCATGGGGGCTTATCTGTCGCAACCTAACACGACCAAGACCTCTTCCGATGGCGGCAACGGCAACATGAGCTACGGCTTCTCTGCCATGCAGGGCTGGCGCGTCTCCATGGAGGTGAGGCGGAAAATGAATGACCGGATCAAAAGACGAACGCAACGAAGATAGATTTTGGTTTTGAGTTATAAATGGCGGGATACAGGGTTTGAGGCCTGTTTGTGTATGTATGTCTCAGCGTAGGGCTGGCTGAGATATTTCCACAGCACACAGAGTCGCACCTCTTGGTCCCACAGGGTGTTTTTGGTATGCTGAGTTGCATTGTAATAACACTAGAGTATGTGATTGATGCCTGCTGTTTGAGTCTTTACTGCTCTCATAAGAAAGTACAACCAGTGCCATTGCCTCATTCTGTTAAGTCACTTCTGATGAGAGAACCAGTTGATTAGGAATAATACAGCAGCTCCCAACAGGACAACAACTGTACAATTGCTAATCAAACACATGCGTGTGAGTAATTCAGCTAACAGACATTTGTGGATGTGTGTAATGATAAAACACAAGGCTCATCAACAGGTAACATAAATGTTGTTAATTGATGAAAGTGAGTTGACCAATATAGGCATTTAAATTATTTGACAATGAATGAAGATAATATATAACTGTCTCCCATTAATGTTCAGGTTGCTTTTACAGAAGAGAGAATTCTGAAACTAAGTGTTGTCTAAATTGTCATGTGCATTGTTTGTGTTTATTGTGCAACAGGATGCTCACAATTGTATCACAGAGTTTGATGAGGAGACGGCCATGTTTTCAGTGTATGATGGACACGGAGGTAATGCACACACACTGTGTTCCATTCATATTATTTTGCAGGATAAATTGTGGCGTGTAGAGCATTTATACACGAATATTAGTTTGCGACTTAGCTAAGTCTGGAGCTCATGCGGATAAGACACACTGCGCATAAATACTTTTCAAAAAAACAGTTTCTCCCAAAACTCATGTTCCGTGTCACAAACAGCAGTCAGAGACCCAATACCCCTTTGATTTTTTTAAAATTGCAACACCCATTTTTGTGAAGTGTTTCTGGGGATTTTACCATTTTTATTGTTTGTTTTACACACCTGAGAACTTCGTATTCACGAACCTATCCTGAGAATTTATACAACCTGCTGTACCATTTAGGTGAGGAGGTGGCTCTGTACTGCTCAAAGTACCTTCCTGACATCATCAAGGAGCAGAAGACCTACAAAGATGGCAAACTTCAAAAGGTGAGAAGCCACACGGCCCGTGGCACGGCCTGTCTTAAACAAGTTCGACAGATCAGACGTCTTCACAACCAGAGGCCTGCTGCTTTGAAACGCTCTGAACGGACCCGCAACACGATTCCCATCAACCGATATTACACTGACGCTTAACCTTTACTGACACACTTTCCTTTCTGCGTGATGTTTCCAGGCTCTGGAGGATGCGTTCTTGGCCATCGACAGCAGAACGACCACGGAGGAGGTCATTAAGGAGCTCGTCCAGATCGCTGGGCGTCCCACTGAGCCACCGCCTGCTGTAAAGGTGGCAGAGGAGGACGATTGTGAGTACACCCCTAACAATGGGGTGTAGGTGGTAATGTTTGATGTGTATGTGTTGTAAGGAACGTATAACAAAGCACATTCATGTTGAATAGTACAACGGATTGAGAGTATTAGCATGCAGCAAAATGTAATAAACTAAAAGTAATTATGAATACAAAACATCCTGAAGTGCATGCAGGTACGCTGCAGGTAGTTTAAAAACAGGGATGTTAAATCCTAATTATAATGACCTCATCTAAATGTCTCCATGCTTCTGCCCTCCCTCCAGTGGACACAGAGGAGGCCGCTCTACTCCACGAGGAAGCCACAATGACCATAGAGGAGCTGCTGGTGCGCTACGGCCAGAACCTCAATGCTGTCAAGCATGCAGCTGCCATCAGGTAGCCAAGCTAACTTTTTATTTTGAATTCTAGTAGTTCTTAGTAGTTTGAGCCTTAAAGAGCCTGTGAAACCTCCAGAGGCAACAAGTCAATTTCTACACTAATCAGATTTGCCTCTTTGAACGTGAATCATCCATCACATTAAGGAAGTAGTGGTAGTATTACATGGCCACATTGGTGTTTTTGTCTTTGGACACATTTGTATGTCTTGTGTGTATTTGAATAAAAAAAAAATTAAAGCCATAATCCTCTCTTTGCTTTAATAACTCGGTGAGTCCAGGTTTCGTTGTTTGTTGTGTAAACAGTCGTTAAAGTTTTAGACTCATGTGGTTGGCTTCTCTTTTTGTTTTGTTCGTAGTGCGGCCGCTAAGAAAGCGTCCTGCGCGCAGCCCGAGGCCTCGGGAGACAAAGAGGAAGGTGGGAAAGGACAGAAGGAGGTGATAAATGGAGAGGTGGAGGAGAGCAATGGGAAGGCGAAGAAAGTTGAAGGAGCGGCATGCGGGTCGAAGCTGCGAGCCTGTCGGAGAACAGGAGGTGAAGGCAGCGGTCCAGGTACGGAGTCTTTAACATTGTTGTCCTCAAAAAGATAACATGAAAAAAACGTCTAGTTATTGTTCTAGTTTAAAACTAATTGGAGAATTTAAATTTGTATCCTTTTAATGTGAAAAGGGAAAAAGATTTGCCTGCTCAAATAATGCAATTTTATCTTGGGAATTTACTGTTGTGTTAAAAGAAATAAATGTTGAAGTGAGTAGAAAAGGCTTCATGAGCACCACCTCGTTATCTGAGCACCCACCGTCCTCTCTACAGCCGCTGAGTCTGGAGGTTCAGGAAGCTCCAATGGAGAAGAAAAGGCTGGTAAGGCCGAGGGAGACGCAGGTCCCTCCTGCTCCTCTTTGTCCACTAAAGATGCCGTAGAGTCCAAGTCCAGGTTTTTTGAAGACAGCGAGGAGTCTGGGGAGGGAGAAGAGGAGGAGGGCAGTGATGAAGAGGTGAGAGCAGGAAACCAGGATCAACTGTCCTACTCGGCTGTGAAAGCTCTCTCACATGGCTTGAAATAACTGAAATTGTAATTCTCACCTTTTTCTTTAATTAGGCTGGCAGCGAAGAGGAAGAGGGTGACAGCAGTGAGATGGAGGAAGGGGAGGATTCAGATGAGGGAGACTCTGAAGATGAAGAGGAGGAGGAAATGTGCCTACCTGGAATGGATGGCAAGGAGGAGGTGTGTACAACGGAGATTTAAACAAATCAACAGTCCAAATACAAACATTGTGCCTAATGCCGGGGATATTGGCCGACTCGACTTCTTGATAATCTTTTTAGATGTGTTGAAAGATGAATTTCAGTGAAATGGTCAAGTTAGGAGTGGGAAAAGCAATGCAGTGTTTATGGAGTTAATGTACAGATAAATTACATTGCAATGCAAATGTTAATTGGTGGAATTAGTCATATTGACACCATTGTACCCTTTCCACATGATACAAAAATAATTCACCAAGATTTTTGCTTGTCGTTGTAGAGAGCTGACCAAGTAAGCAGTCATTTGTTTTTAGCCATTTAAAGAGCTCAGTTGGAATTTCCAGCTGTGAAGCAAATGAGCCGGCTGCAGTGTTGGAGAGCCTCACTGCAGCAGAAGCCGAGTTTAGTGATTAGTGAGGACTTTGTGTAAATGAAAGAAGCTTTGACGGCTGCCTGAAAGTCTTTTCCCTGCAGAGAAATGTCTGAAAGCTTTTAAGTAGTTCATGGGGTGAAATAACATACAAAGATTGTCCAGGTTCTTTTTTTTATGGAAAGATGAGATTGTGTTTTAATTAGTGCTGGGCAAGTTAACGCGTTAACGCATTAAAGCCGACGCCTCAAAGCGTGGGGTAAAAAGTAGCGGCTTATAGTCCGAAAAGTACGGTAATCGCAAAAAATCCATGCAATTAAATATTTGAATCGTTGCCCAGCACCAGTTTTAATGTTGGCGTAAAAACCTCCTGGAGGTTTTAATAGTGCGTCACATCTCACATGTTCATGTATTCACAGCCCGGCTCAGACAGCGGCACCACGGCTGTCGTGGCTCTGATCCGAGGAAAACAGCTGATCGTGGCCAACGCTGGAGACTCTCGCTGCGTGGTGTCTGAGAGCGGTACGTCCAACTGATTTGGTGCTTATTTACCTTAATAGATGTGATGCGTTGTAAATAAATGTTTAAAATGTCTGTTAATTAAACTATTGTCTGTGTTTTGACTTTAAACTGCATAGTGGCAGATCTTTTTAATACAAGGCTTTTTAGTAATGCATTAAATGTAAGAGCTGTGTTCCCGTATTGCCGTAGGCAAAGCTGTCGACATGTCGTACGACCACAAGCCAGAGGACGAGGTGGAACTCACTCGCATCAAAAATGCTGGAGGGAAAGTGACCATGGACGGACGGGTCAACGGCGGACTTAACCTGTCCAGAGCTATTGGTATGGCTTGACTTTCTGTGTGACTTTTAGATCAGTCTTGTAAGCGATCATATTTATTGCAGCAAAATTAAACCAAACAGCAGATGTTGTTCAATAATATATACATTTTTTGGGGGGGGGGCCTTCAAATCGTCATCTTAAATGTTTGCCTCCTCTAAGCAGAATGAGTTCCTAACTTTGTCTCTGGCTCTCAGGCGATCACTTCTACAAGAGGAACAGGGCTCTGCCTCCAGAGGAGCAGATGATCTCTGCGATGCCCGACGTCAAAGTTCTGACGCTTAGCGGGGACCACGATTTCATGGTCATTGCCTGTGACGGCATCTGGTGAGTTTTAGCGGTCATGGGCAGTTTATCCCTGTAGTTGATGATTCATAATAAACCGTAGTCTTAAATATGACAGAGTTCCACAGGCCAGTCGCCATGTTAACACACGTGAGGTTGTTTTTTTTTTCTGCCTTTTGATCCGTCATGTAGTTGTTGGTCAGCCCTGTTACCATATGTGTTGTGTGCAGGAATGTGTTGAGCAGTCAGGAGGTGGTGGACTTCATCAGCAAGAGGATCAAACCAGACAAGAGCGGCAAAGTCAGAGCCCTCTCATCCATCGTGGAAGAGGTGAGAAAGAGCTCCTGATACGTACTTAATGCTTGCATACATAATACCGATCCCAAACCAGCCCCCTTTAAGTATTTTATTAGTCTAAGCTTTTATTTGTTGTTCGTCATTACGCTATCTAGCTTGTAGCCTTAGGTGACTCCCAAACATTGACTAACGTACCTCACGTTTCTCGTGATTAAATATGTTTGTGCCTCTTTAATTTCAAACCCCATGTGTCCTCCTGACAGCTGTTGGACCACTGTTTGGCCCCCGACACATCTGGAGACGGGACAGGATGTGACAACATGACCTGCATCATCATCACCCTCCGGCCACACCCATCCCCTGCTCAGCCAGACGACACGAAGAAGAGGAAGAACCGGGAGGAGGCAGAAGGAGCCGAGGCGGGGGAGAGCGGAAACAAAGGCAAAAAGGCTAAAGGCGACTAAAGGCAAAGAGAAACTGTCCCTGAGGGAGCAGCTGGTCCTAGGCTACCCAGATACACCAGAGACGCGTTCTGTTTAATCCTTACCTCACAAACGTGAATTCACCCTAAAACAGATATTACGATTGCTATACGTAAGATCGGCTGAACTAAGATCGTCGGTATAGTTGGTTTTTTTTGTCCTGTTTCAAGCCGATTCTCTTTAACACCCCGTCCAGTTTCTTTGTTTTCGCTCTCGCTGGAAAGAAGCTGGACATGCATTTACTTCTTTAAAAAAAAAAAAATTTACATCACGACTCGCAGGCATGTTGAATAGCACATCGTTTTCCAAGTATTTGTAACTAGAAGGAAGATGCATAACGAACCAGTCTACCAGACATTCACTGCACTCTTTTTCCACGCAACATGGCGGTTTCACCATTTAGTTTTAGTGGAAGTTTGAGGGTGGCTCTCGTAGTGACCCGCGTCTGATTGCCGTTCACATTCGACAGTGACGCACGCATTTTCATTTCAGTTTTGCAACATGTAACCGCACAAAGTCCTCTGTGTGTTGTGTTCAAATTACAAGGCATTCATTGTATCTCAAAGTGCCATAAAAGACACAAATTCCTTTTTTTATAGCCACCCCATCACATCCTCAAATTGACTGAACCCAGAGAAGGGACCCGAAATGGCTGCAGATAGATTTGCAATGTATAAAGGGTAACGGTAGAAAAAGTGATTCAATAAGAGACTATTATTGTATTTTGTAGCCCAAATTGAAGATTAAAATTGCAGCAAGAGTGCGTTTGTTAGTCCAGCGTGGCATTGAATGTGTTGTTTCAGTGAGCGAGAGGGACAGAAGGATTAACGGGACTAGTCCGGTTGCTCTCGTTTCCCCCTTATTGGTACCCATTCACAAGTGAGGATCATTTTTTCAGTCTTGCTGGTTACACAACAACAAATACATCACCATCATCAGCCTTCTCTTCCCCCCCCCCCCCCCCCCCCCCCCATTCCTGCTTTGTGTCTAACAAAATCTGTAAATTTCCAGATGACGAAACGATGCCAGGGTTTTGTGAGCTTGTGTACTTTTCATCTGTAGGATCTGAGAGCAGGGAAACAGGCAGAGACATAAAAGACTGTTTGCCATCCATGTCTCTGTGCGTCCGTCCAGAGCACGGTGGTGATTGAAGCCCTGGACCGGCCCTCCACACAAAGCTCGTCTCCAGGACTTTCTCTACTCTCCCTGTTTGTCCTGTTTCTATTGTAACACCTTTTTAAGATCGTCTTTAGAACATGTGTTTTAAGTAAAAATGTATTTCCACTCAAATGTTTTTGTTTTGATGAATCAATTATTGGCAGTTAATTTTTGTGAGCACACCCTGAAAACGCCCTGACGCTGAACTGTAGAAGATGCACAATGTTACTCTTTGAGTGGAAATACAATTTGAACTTCAGAGCACGAAGACAGTGTCGCTGTTGAGAGTAATTGTCTTTATTTGCAGAAGCCTCATTAAAACCATTGTGTGACTGTACGTTTGTTTCTAGTGTACTATCTCGTCACCATGCCCTTTTTTTCTGTACATAATTTTTTCAATACTTGTAATTGAAGAAAAAGAAAATGCCTTTTCTTCGTAATTGTGAGTCAATGTGACATTTTCGGTGCATACTCATGACACCAGTATGTAAGTACATACAAATACATTTTTTTAAATAATGAGAACCGTATTCCTGTGTTTATTTGAAACAACTAGTGCCGCATTAGCTTTTTAATGATTTTTTTGTTAATTGGGCAATTCTGCTCATAGATCAGATATTGAATCAAACTAAATATTTTAATCGGGCATCATTTTTCAATGCTAGTCAAACTAAAGTTGAGTAAATCAGAAGGCAGCATCCTGTTTGAACAAAGGTATCGACTTGATGTCGTCAATGTTTTTGATGGTTCTTGAGAATCAGACTGAGTACATGACTAAATGGTTTACATGCTGCTTAAGATCAATTAAATGCATGGCTCGATAATACTACGCAAATAATATTTAATCGGTGGTTAAATGCTGCTTTCTGACTTCCAAAAGTCACAATGTTCATCTGTTGCTTTGGTCCAGCACAAGACATCTCCACAACTACTGGACCTCTCCTAGTCGCCCTCTACCAGCCAGACTGACAGAAAACCTATTTCAGTAGATGATACGTTCATGTTCCCCTGAGGATGAACTCTTTCTATAATGAGCTTTTGTTGAGGGCGTGCATTCGGATGTTGTGACATAACATATGTTTTGAGCTGCAACTGCATCATTCCAAAAGGATATTCACCCTGAAAGTGTTCCATTTTGTCAGGCAGGAATGAAATATTTCATTTATGCTAAGTTCCATCTTCATTTAATATACACAGTAAACATGTATTCTGATGCTGACACCTCTGCAGAAATGTTACGATCATCTCTTTGGAGCAGAGCCAGAGGCCTATGATTTAAGAGTGAATGATTACATCAAAATCAAACTGAAAGTAGTTTTAATATTTAGTGACTCACTTAGTCCATATAGTATATATATAGTAAAGTGGCTCTGTGAAGCTACACTTTGGCACAGTGGTGCTTTGAGGTAAATGCTAACATCAGCTGTTTAGTGGGTATAAAGTTAAACTTGCTCACCATCTTTGTTTAGCTGCTAAGATCTAAACACAAGAGCAGCTGATGGGAATGTCAAAACCTTTGCCGGTCATAAAGTATCGGACAACAAAACTGCACTGACACTGATCGCAGGCACTGTATGTATGTAATAAAAGTTGAAATGTCTGAGTTTATAATTTTATTCTATGTACTTTTACTTGTTATTTTATTTTACTTGTATCTATTCATCTGTACTTATTTCTGCAACACCTGAATTTCCCCCCTGGGGATCAATGAAGGTTTTATCTTAAATTAAAAATGTTGACCTGATGATGACGCTAGATGAAAAGTTAAGGGATCGCCAAAGATATTATTATTCATTCTGAAGGTCAACAATGATGTGTATCAAAATGTCATCCAATAGTGCTCCAAACACAGCTGGACAAACTCTTACTTTTGTTATTTTCTGTGTGCACACAGAAAGTCCAGCAGATGGTAGCAAAGACATTTGGCCCAATAATGCTGACGTTAGCTTTTCTATGACCCCTTCAAAGAGGGAGAGGTAGCCCCCTGTGCCATTAAGGGCAAAGAGCCTGGAGGGTTTCATCCCCACCAGAGAGCACAGCCACTGATGTCACTGACTCTCACACACCTTCGATCAACGAGGACATACCCGACAGTAACCCCGTTTCAATCAAATAAAGACTATTTGCCCTCCGTGGCACATGATCAAAGTCCTTCTCATGAAGGCGCAGTGGGCATGTTATACTTTAGATCTCCATAGAAACAGGAAAGCAAAAGAGGACAGACTTTAGCTCCCATCAGCCTCAGGGCCTCTCTGTCCTGCCCTGCCATTGGCTGCTACTCTCCAGTCCGAGTGGCTGCTCTGCTCCCCGAGGATCAATGTTGCTGCAGGAACAATAGAAAGCGAGAGAGGAAACACACCCTGTCCTTGGAATCTAAAAATGTCATCACACACACACACACCAGAATACACACATTTTATCCCTGTCTCTAACAGGAAGGAGGTTTTTTTGTTCTTGTCTGTGGATTAACGGCTTTCGTGGTGCATGTGCAGTTTGTTAGTCTGGGTGTTCGTTCTCTTACAGGCCAAAACACACCGGGGTTAGTGTCTGTGTGAATGGGACTATTTTGTCCAGATGTATAATAAATAGAATTGAAACTACTCTGCTCTTGGCTACTACACCAAAAATAAGCATATATGCTAAATATATGCAAAAATCAGCAAATATGCATGACTCACTCTTCCCCAGTCAATGAACTCACGAACCACGGCTGTTACCTCCAATTTTTTGATTTCTATAACGGTTTTCTCGAAAGACATGTTTGACTGTTTCTCAAAAGGCCACTGTAGGTAGCTGTTCCAGTCTGACTTTTCACTGCAGTAGCTACAAAAATGTTTCTAAAAGGCTACTTCTATGGAGCTCAATGGCGGCCTTGTCCAGCTGTGTGTGTTGGGGGAGTTGCTTCTGTCTCCAGGCTCTTAAACTTGACTGATAGCTGTGGAAGAGAGCCACAGGAGTCCAACTAGACCTGCCCTGCAACTGTGGATGTATAACAGTGTGTGTGTGTGTGTGTGTGTGTGTGTGTGTGTGTGTGTGTGTGTGTGTGTGTGTGTGTGTGTGTGTGTGTGTGTGTGTGTGTGTGTGTGCCGTTGAGCCAACAGGTCTTATATAGAAAGTCAGACCACAATAGCAGGTTGTAGTTAGACACTGTAAGTATTCATCAAGATCTTTTTCGATCTCCTGCTCTTAAAATGCATTGGCCTTGTTGCAGTCACATTGCACAGAGTTGTCCCAACACACACACACACACTCATACACACACTCACACACACACACACACATTCCGGTGGTCACTGCAGTGCAGCTTAAATACTCACTTTGACCAAAAATAGTTAAGTATATGTTCTTTTTCAGAGTCACACACCTTGAATCTCCATTCCTGTTATGTTTTAATTTGCAGTGATAGCAGTAGAATCATTTAAATAGTATGATCTTATATCAGGTTTAGTTGCTGTAACAATTAGCAGTTTCCTTAAAATGGATGTTGTAAAAGAGGAAGTATTCTTTGTTTTTGTCTTCATTTTAATAGTTATGTTTTGTTTTTATGGTTTTTTACCCCCAAATCCCCTTTAAACACAACCAGATACACTTTACTTCTGTACTTATGAGGACACTCATTGATACAATGCATTCCCGAAGCTAAACTCTTACCTCGAAGCTGCGCTAATCAGTATTTTTACACAAACAATGGCTTTTTAAATGACTATGCCTATTGCGATAGGCTCGTGATGCGCCTACAGAAAATGACCACCCTAAAAGCCACACTTACACGAAAGTTCCTGTCAGCTCTACAGAGCGTTTTAGTCCACAACTTTAATAGTTTGGTTCACCCTCACGCTGTCGTAAACAGCTAGCTGGTGAACATAGCGGAGCATTTAGCAGCTGAAGAGACAGATATTTTCCTCACGAGTTGGTAGGTAAAAGAGAGTGAATGTTGGACATAAATGTTGGACTTAAATGTATCTTCTGGAGACAAACATGGCTCAAAATAGATGCTAATGTTGCTCCATGTCAGCTGGAAGTGTAAAAGACATCTTTGGAATGAATCGTGGTATCATGTTTATTTTGTGCTGCCCCCAAGTGGCCAAAAACTGTTAATTCAGATTTAACTTTGACAACTACATTTCAAAATTCAACCATTAACCTCACCGTTTAGCCAAATCAAAGGTATAAAATTCAAATTGGTCCTCGCAAATATACACGCATATCAGCAGACGCTCATGGAATCAGTACGACCCCATACTGCTGGCACATGGACACACACACACACACACACAGTTGATATGGGAAGATGTCACAGTCAGCTGTTCTATTATTGGCAGGATGTACCACCATGTCAGTTCCAGACACATCCTATGTGTGTGTGTGTGTGTGTGTGTGTGTGTGTGTGTGTGTGTGTGTGTGTGTGTGTGTGTGTGTGTGTGTGCGTGTGATTCATCATCATCAAGCTCAGCATGTTGGATGGAAAAACAGGAAAACTCTCCACATCCTTTCCCCCCCCCTTTCTTCCCATTCAAGTCTCTTGTACCCCTCCTCCCATTTTTCTTCTCCACCCACTGTCACTTCCTGTCACCTCTTCACTCCACTTCCTCTCTTTTTCCATCTCTTCTTTTACTTCCTTCTCCCTCCAGGCCCGGTCCTTGACTGCTTTGAATGGGGGGAGGGGGCAGTAAGAGATGTTGGTTGGTCTCCAACAACTCGCGTCAATATGACTGTTCTTTAGGATTGTAAGCTTTAACATGCACCATTTCATCTAAAGCTAGTAATCAAGTGGTTTTTCACAGGGATATGGTGTTGCAAGCCAGCAGGAACATCCTTGAAATGAGTTTAATTCTGTCAAAATCCCTAAATACAAACAGTAAGTGAACGGCATCAGGGTTCATCAGGGCAGCACATACCAAGACCTGAAACAAATACACCTGCAGGAACAGATTCACACGTATCAGGATATCAGTATGTAGTAGGCAAACACACGCGCGCACACACACACACACACACACACACACACACACACACACACACACAGGGTGCGGTCAGAGATAAGAGAGCAGTGGAAACAAGCAGCTGTCTGATCAGCGGACATACTGCTGCTCTTACATCACCAAACATTTCTTCACACTCTCATTCTTTCATTCTTTCTCACAAACATATTCGCCTCCTTACTAACTCCCCCGACAATATTTCGGTGTTTATTCAGCATATTTGCCCTTTTTAGAGCATGCTTGTTTTCTTTCTATCGCTCTTATGGTATTTAAATTCCCTCCGACTATCTTGTCTCATATATTTAGTGGGCCATGGAGCAGTTGATGGGGTCCTGGTGAAAAAAACATTTCTCTTCATTTCTCCTAATAACATCAGTGGTAGTTAAACCTGTAATGATCACTTGAAGATAACATAACTTTAAGGGAAATAATGTGAGATAATGCTGCTGAAAAGGCCCCCTGTTACCTACATGTGGGCTTGCTGTCAATGAAGGAGCTGTTGTTCAGCTGTCACAAGCATTAAGGCAGAGAGAGATCTTTCTGCTTCCTGCCGTGTGCAGCACTGTTGGCCAAGAAAAATGACCCCTCTGGGACAATGAAGTATATCTTATCTTGTCTTACAATCAAGGGTCATTCGTTAATCGAGAGCTTTGTCCACTGAAACAAGAATACAACACTTACTGTGGTTACTAAGAAGAAAAAAAGAGATATTTTTGCACATCTTGTGATTGAATAAAGCTTCTCCACAGCTGAATCATCTTGTGACCAGGTTAAGAACCACAGTTCCAGTAAGAGCAACAGAAGCTCTGTGGTCTATATGTAGCACAGCTCTGGATCACAGACGTCTAACATCTCATGACTGAACCCACCGTTGATAATTATTTAACCAAGAAAAGAACAACAATTAATGAGTTAAAATAGGACAAAGCAGTTGTGGTATTGACATGCAGGATCAGGGATCTGTTACAGGAAGAGCATGAAGAAAGGGGCTGTACATTTTTCTAAAATAGCTTTTATAATACAACAACCACTCATATCGGAGTAGTTTTGCGAGTACAAGTATAAGTACATGAGCACAGTATTGGTATCGGTGCTTCCCTGCCGGGTGCTGTTCATCCTCATGTATCTAGGTGTCAGAGCTGTGGGGACACAAAGCCGATGTGTTATGAGTATTTATGCTGCCTTGTTGAAAAAAATGCTGTCAATCTTTACAGATCTGAGCAGAGCAGCAGCAAGATGAATCCCCCCGTGGAGTCCAGGTGGTCCAGGTGGTCCAGGTGGTGGTGGCTGATGAGGCTGATAGAATGATGAGTTGATGAAGCTGATGAATCTGCAAAGACTGGGTAGAGATGTGGAGGTGGAGGGGTGCGTAACAGCAGCATGAAGGTAGAGAGACAATTCAATTGCTGTTGGATAAAGGAGACCAGCTGATCTAAACAGCTGATATCATGATTGACAGCCTCGAACACTGACCGCAAGGAAATTATGAGTGAGCATGCATGAGGAGTGAATGGCAGATGTACGGAAAATAAACTACAAGCCTCAGCGTACAGTCTTCCTGACTGCACTTACGCTGGAGCTTCATTTCATCCAAAAAAGTAATACAAACTAAGGCTCTTACACCACTTTCTAACTCAGTATTGGTATAAAGACTGCCCAATTTGGAGTAAATACAGAAAAGGCTTGTTACATTTGAAGAGAAAATGTTCACCAAATAACAGGTGTTATTTCTACAGTAATCAAGATTGCGTTTTTTCTACAGAAACATTAAAACTGTGGAGAGCCATCCTCCCACTGCTCCCAGGACCAGCCTCCCATGACTCATATAGAGCTTATCTGATGAACCTGACATCACATCACACACCCTCTCTCTCCCCCACTGTGCTTGGTCTTAAACAAACAAGTAACACTTCACAAATCTTTCTGTCTTACACACAAACACACTCATGCAGGTCGTCCCATCCCGTGCTATGCATCGGAGGATTTGATTTCTGATAAGTCACTTGTCTGCTATTCTTGTGTGAAGATAATGATTCAAATGTTTCATTCAACCATCAGACAGTCTGACTGTTAAAGACCTTCACGGAGCTGTTGTCCTCTGACACAGAGATTCATTGAAGCACCGTCTTTGAACTCTGCGCAGCTGAAAGTGGGCCTCTCTCTCTCTCTCTCTCTCTCTCTCTCTCTCTCTCTCTCTCTCTCTCTCTCTCTCTCTCTCTCTCTCTCTCTACATTATGTGTGTCAGTTCACACAGTTGAGAAAAGGACAAAAGTTCTGGCCACAAGCCTGGTCACTGGGAACTTTGTGTGTGTGTGACTCTGCCAGCTGGTTACATCTGGTTTAAGAGGCCACAGAGGGAGGCTGCTTTCTCCCACCTCTCAGTATCAGTTACTAATCCCTGTTTCCCACAAGCGTGCTTGTGTGTGCTTGTGTGTGCTTGTGTGTGTGTGTGTGTGCGTGTGTGTGTGTCTGTCTCAGGGATATACCATCCAAATCATTTTCAAGTGTTTAACCTCATCAGGAGTATTTAAAACAAAATGCATGTGATGAAACTTACAAAAATGTAACTATTGCAACAGACAACTAACTGGAAATGATACATTTTAAGATATTAGGACGATGTGTTGTTGGATTGTAGCAGCTTCTCCATCCTCCTCTTTCCTCTTATGCTTCTGGTTTCTATCTGACTAGTCTCTGTGCTAACCTCCCCT
The DNA here is from genome assembly GCF_949748355.1 of Melanostigma gelatinosum. Taxonomy (NCBI): domain Eukaryota; kingdom Metazoa; phylum Chordata; class Actinopteri; order Perciformes; family Zoarcidae; genus Melanostigma; species Melanostigma gelatinosum. Next base: position 10,377,198 of record NC_136635.1, on the reverse strand, counting down.
CCTTATTCCAGACCTGCCAGCTACTCAGCTCATCACATGACCAGTCGACTGCTCATGGCAGTTGACTAAAACTAGTCTACATGGATTAAAATTCACTTTGTCTCTCATTACTCATAACTACTTCACAGGGAAAAAAACATTGGAGTGTTACATTTACCAGACAGACACATTTTACAGATTCAGATTTGACAAAATATAACAATTCAAATATGAAGCATTATTATTCACGATCCAGCATCGTATTAGAATTAAAAGCACCACCTTGAACAGACACTGCTCTGATAATGCCTCTCCTTCACTCTTTACTTGAAATAAAAAATAATAATAATAATTCAGGACTTTTACAATGCTGTATTGTGGTATCAATAGATTTATGATTCATATATTTGTTTTTTACCTCCTCACACAGCTCAAAGTGTAGGTTAGTAAGGCCAAAGAGGACACAGTTTGAGACGCAGAGGCAGAGTGGTTCTGTTCATGTAACGACACGCTCGAGCTTTCAGAGCCCTGAAGCTCCGCCCCGCTGGACAAGTGTCTGGTTTTCAAATGCACTCCAGTGTGAAGTAACCAGTTGTCGAGTAATGCAAAGGACATACACACAGACAGACAGACAGACAGAGATTCCTTGCTTTATATAGATTATTGTTAAATCCAGTGACCGCTCATTATTCCCATCATAGCTCTGTCCACCTGTGCAGAGGTCTAATCAGCCAGAATAAGTGAAAACACCTGTGTGGGTTTGCAAGCTTAACAACTAATTTAAACAAAACCGTGTCAACTGTTAAGTTGTGACCACCGGTATTCTTGAAAATAATATTAGAGGCCTCCAACTGTTTCGGGCGGGAAGAATGTTTTTGGCATATTTTCTGTGTGGTGTTATTTTACTTATTCTAAGAAACCTTAATATAGCAGCTGGGAGGTGATCATATTATCTGAGAAATGTTGCAAATAAATAAACACTGTTCCATACTCTGCTTAGCACATGTTCTATAGAGACATTTGACATGTTATGTGTATTCATTAGCACAGAGATGTGCTCGGGATGTGAAAAATGTACGTGGTGTTATCTGCAGTAATGTGCTGATGAAAACGCAGTGGTCAGCTGTTGTTAGCGATCCACAGGAAAGATGCATGTGGAGAGGCGGGGGGGAGCTGTGGGGGTGTACACTGTGTGTGTCACACTGTTTCTCAACTGTGTAAATGCCACATGACACACACTCTGTGAACTTTGAACACACATGCAAACACACACACACACACATATGTCATCTCTGTCACAATTTCAGGACTCACCTCCCCATTTAGGTTTGCTTTGGTGTTGTTAAAAACAACACTGGCTCTGTTCTACTCAAGTGTGACAGGGAACCACCATGTAACAATACCAAGACCCTGAAACTGAAAACATTTTTGTCAAAAATCCAATGTGTCACAACTTAAACTTGTCAAAGTGCAGGTATGGTTTCATTGTGTAGTGGCTGCACTAAATGTTGAAGTTCGACGTCGTGATGAATAAACAGAAAGGGTTTGAATGTTACTCAGTCTAAAGAACGATTTCACTTTTCACAGATGTTAAAGGTTGGACATCTGAGGATCAAACTGCTGCGTCTAAAAAAAACTCCAGACCCAAAAATTTGCTTCCCAGACTGATTAATGTAGCAGCAGGAGTTTCTGCGGTTGTGATCATCTGTGAAGTTTTGTGTCTCTTTCAGTCACAGAGTCACTTTCTATAAGATCATTTTCTGTCTCCTCCTTCCCGTCTGTCACCCCCTCTAATGCTTTTTTCTTCACTTTCTCTTACGGTAACCACTGTCTCTTTTATGAGTTCACACACTCTCTCTCTCTCACACACACACACACACACAGAGCAGCTGTCTACACTCACATTGATTGGGTTTATAGCTTGTTAGGAAAGTGGAGATTGTATTTCAGCTCTGCTCATTAAGCGTCAGCACTGTTGTCACACTGGCCCTTCTTTATGTTATGTAACACACACACACACACACACACACACACACACTGAGACAGAGAGAGAGGCTATGAAATCATAAAATGGGCTGGAACTGAGCCTGAGACCGCTTTGCAGTAGTACTGGCAGCTTTGTGTGTATATGTGCACATGTGACTGTAACATTTCGCAATAAGAGGTTAAACATAAATAGACTGTATGCTGCAAAAATAGTTTATGTCCCTCTGTAAACCTGTGTTTCCTGCCTTGTTTCTCCATGTGTGAATACCACCACGATAATAAAACACCTGTCTGATTGAGTAAATATGTTTGGGTAATAATGCTGCAAAGTGATAGATCATTGGATAATGCCGTGAAGTGTTTTTTCCACAATTATAAGTCTGGAAAGGACAAAAATGCATCTAAACACGGAATGACGCAATGTTTGTGTTTCTAAAAAAGAAGAAGCCGTGAACAACATGGTATAATGACATGGTGAAAACACATGAGAAGAGCTTTAGAAACTATTTTGAAGTAATACCGCAAACATTTTAGGATCCAGAAATCGACTGACATTTCAACTTTCATATCAATGTTAAATGTGTTTACAGATGTTAAATTAGTTGTATCAACATCTGCTCAGTTTGTGAGGTTTTATGGCATGGTTCATTAAGAGAACCGATAATATCTACAACCTATTTAGAGGGACATTGTATTAAATTATGCCTAAATATTGAATTATTTTCTGTTTTTATATCATCATTTGTTACAGGCCTGGTGAGGTTTGCAAATAAAAAGCATCAAATAAAAGCTGAAAATCTGCTGACTGGAGACCAAGACGATAAATATAATAATGCATACCATTTACAGTCTTTCTGGTGTTGTTTTCCCAGCAGATTTACAATTCAAGACTGTTCGATTTTGGAAGAAACTGATTGGAAAACAAGCCATGTATCGGTCAGTGTTTGTATCAATAAGGACCTGGCACTGCTTGAGTCGTAGAGCAGATCATTTAACCAGAACAAAGTCGGCCTTCTCATTGTGCACTAACTCTCTGTTGTCAGGTAGAGCAAAGCAGTTTGTTTCCCAGACAGAGTTACCCCCCCCCACACACACACACACACACACACACTGCCTCCAGAGACATACCACGAACAAAATGTCACATGACAGCCTTCAAAATAAAGCTCTTGCATAACCATGAGGGCCTGGAAGCTGCTTGAAGAGTCTGTTTACAATGATCTAGTCTGAAGTTGGATGACATTCTGTGGGCGTCTGTGTGTCTGTGGTGTGTCTGTGGTGTGTGTGTGTGTGTGTGTGTGTGTGTGTGTGTGTGTGTGTGTGTCTGGTAGTATGGGTGTGTGTCCATGCCCCAAAGCATCGCTCTCATCTCATCCGCTCTCTTCTGATGTGCATCAGCTGAGCACAGCATTGTTGTTGCACTCAGTTATCACAAAGTGCACAGTACAATTCCAAAACATTACTTCAGCCACAACAACGTGAACAAAAACAAGTTCAAAGTTCACAACGTCGTTGTTGAGGGCCTGTTTTATGTACATTTATCTGCTACTGACCATCCTGACTGTTATTTTAAAGTCTCTTTCTGGTCAAATTTGTGAAATCGTGTTCGTGAGGAGACACACAAACTCCATATATAAAAACAAAAACAAAAATTCTCATATGCAGCCTGTGGGCTCTCACAAGGAGTTGTAATGAAACACAGTCCCCCCGCTGAGCGCCAAGCCTCAAAATCATGTTATACCAAATATTCTTTATTTCTCAGGGTATAAAACTTCTGTACAAACACGTCTTTCTTAGACTGACGTCCTCGGTTAAACAGAGAATTCAGTGTGAGCAGATTGCAGCAGCGTGCTCTCTGTTCAGATGTTTTTACATGCAGAAGAAATGATGTTTCACACAGGCTGAGTGGGGTGAGAAGCCCATGTGAGTAAGCTCAGGTGTGCTTTAGGGGGTATCAACTTCAATGAAACAATGAAATCTCAAGAATGAACCATTCTGTCTGCTTCCCCAGGCTGTCTGCTTTGGTTTAAACTCACTGGACTTTATACGGGATACTGTATTCAATGTGTGGGAATTAAGAGTCAAGTACAGTCTATAAAAAATGGATTTGCCTCCAGTACTCCGAGGTCATTCACATACAGACATTGTTTCATTTTGTATTTGGTTTGTAAATTCCAACACCAAATGAATCACAATAGCTGAAGTCAGCCATTACAGTCATACTCATATTTTTCTAATCCACATACAGACTTTGCACCTGTCCCAAAAACAGAGCATTAGCATTTCTGTCTAACCTTCAACAAAACACAGACTTTGCAGCACAATACTCTGCCTACCTAGTGGACGGTCACCCTCATGTCTCTTCTCTGACTCTCTTTAAACACAATAGTTCACTTTCAGACACCCATCTGTTCAACATAACAAAGCCGTTCATCTGTCATACTGGACACATGCACTGCTGTGGATCAACCAGCCTGGTCCAGGTCTTGACAAGCAGTTAAAAAAACATCAAATATATATTCTTCAAAGAAGAAATAACACTATTTTAGTCTTACAAATGAAAAGATGAATTCATTAGAATAGAAAAAGCACAATTTTTCAACTGCTTCAGCCTTACTTGGTCTGGTATGACCTGTAGCTTTGACTAACTTCAGTTAGAAAGGTATGACTCTGCGTACGCATGCAAGGAATTTGACTCCGGTCTTTCCGTTGTTTTAAAGTATTTAAACAGGAGTAAACTAACACAACAGGTTTATATTTGTCTCTGAATAAAACCAGGCCCAAACCACATGCAGTACGCAAACAAACTCACTGTGATGAGAAACTCATGTGCTCTCTATAAATTATACATGTAAGTAAGGGATCACACCTGACAGAGGAAATGCCAGCTGTCATAAGGGTCTGTGTGACCTTTACCCTACTTAAATCCGACATCAGCCAAGACTGCACATAAACAGCAAGACAAGCAACTTATTATGCCTTTTTTTTCCCCGAAAGCAAGAAACAATGCATTTGCTATCATGAGTAAAACATCGAGACACAGTGAACCCATTCAGTCGCAGTTGTAACGTCTTCGGCAGAAAACTACCAAACAGCTCCAGAAAAGCATTGTCTGCTAATCTGGAGTCTTAGTTTTACACTCAGGCCTAAAATGAACATTTCGAGTTGAGATACATTTTAGATTAAGCTGTTAGTTCTCTTCTAGAGAACAGTACTGTATGTATTAGTATATAACTTGTGGCTGAATCAACAGGTCCGTTTGGGTTATCGGACATTTTTGCAGAAAAGTGCGGTATGGAACCAAACGTTGGTGCCGATATCAAGCTGCAGTTGTGTTTAGTGTCTTGGGACACTTAGTAGTGCATAATAAAAATCTTTAAAATTTTTAAATTCTCTACTATGGTCATGTTCTGGCGGTCTCATCTCACTTTGCAATAACGAGACGGAAAACACTGCATGAATGCCAAACTGTGAACATTTGTTCAATTTTAACAGAACATATTTTCTTCTGAGTGCAGTTAAATTGAAAAGGACTTATTGTTTATGGAATTTCAAGGCACATCACTGATCGCTCCATTCAGCACCAGTAGAGAAGTGACTTTGAACCACACTGTAGAAAAATGTGAAAGTGAAAAAAATGGAAAACAGATTGGAGACACTCGTCTTATATTGCAAAGTTTACAGGATTTTCACCTTACACTCTGCCCAGGATTGACTAAAGGAAACACAGGGTGAAGATAACAGGTATGAATCACTTGGAACAAAAGCACCAGCATGTTAGTTGTCAAATTAAATGTTGTTGTGAAAGGTTTAGCTTGTCCCTGGATTTCTATCTAGACAGGGGTTTAGGTCCGAGTTTAGATCGTCCCAGGGTAAAGAAATGCTAGAGTGAAAATTATTTTCTGTTCTTGATCCATATGAAAGCTTATGATGCACACTAAATAATGGCAGATCTGCCTTGAATCCATTACAGACTGCAACCTGGTTGCACCCTTTTCCTTTCTGCTGCAGTGGCTCCAATACAAAGAGCCATTCAGATGAAGCCACCGTAGAGAAATTGTTTTAGATTATTGGGTTTTGTTGTCGTTTTAGTATCTACACTGTACAAAGGAAGGTGTGGCAGCTGACTGTTGGACATCCACACATTTTGTGTTTTACTTTTAGTTTTTATTTCTGCTTTACAACATATGGAACTTTATATATTGGAGAGAGAAGAGGCTGCAGAACTAACAGAGCATACACGATATAGGACGGACTCAGGGTGTCTAGTATTAAAGCATTATGGATGCAGAATGATAGAATTGATCAATGGTTACAACTGTAATAATAACGCAGAGCAACAGACATGATGAATCTAACTGTAGTTCAGAATTACTAAGAACAGAGTTCACTGAATATGTACATAGTTCGAACTTCACAGTCTTAGATACACGATTGCATTGATAAGCTGAGAAATAAAAAGCCATATATTTTTTCTGAGTTATTTTCTGGCTACAAACAGCAGACTTCATTTGTAACTTTAAACCCATGCAAAGAGCACTTGGTTGATCTAATTCTATTAAGTGCTCACACTTACAGTCAGGCTGTTTCAGTGTCTATTCGTCTGCCTTGCAACTTACTGGTTACTGGTTGGTGGTCTACAGTCCACCACCACCACCACCACAGAACACTTATATTGTTTAACCAAACCACATGAATACGGCGCAGACTGTAGAGTCCTTCAGTACTAATGTAGGATAGGTGAGGATGATGAATGACCACGTTTTACCCTCACAGGGAAAAAGACATCAGCATGAGTTCTTCTCAAGATATAAGGTACAATATGAGCCGCACACCTCAGCCTCACCAAACAAACGTACTCACTGTCTGGCTGTGTCAGCAGACAGTGAGTACGTTTGGTGGTGTTTGGTATTCAACAGTGGCAGGACGTGAAAAAAAAAACGCACTAAAAATCAAGCCAGACATAATTCCATGACAAGTTTAGGTTGAGACTAAAATAACAGGTAAACCATGACCCAGGCTTCAGATTAGGTTTATCGGCTGCACCGTGGTAGACTGAGCATGTGACCAATGATTAGCTGTAAAGTCTTTCATCAGAGCAATAATGATCCCAGTTATAACAAGAAGTTCTAAAAATCAACCACGGGCTGGATTTGTTGACGGATTTCTGACTTCAATCATGCCTGTTGATCGTGTCGGAAAATACAAAACTACTTCTTCTTTGCATGTAAATAAGGACAGATTGCAGTCAGCAGTTCTTTCTAATCATGAGGAAGTTTGGATGCAGTTTCAGTGAGTCAAGCTCCGTTTCAGGCTACATGACGAGCATACATAAATCCATATCAGGTCGGGAAGGTTATTACGAGAACACCAGACTAAACACTATTCCAGTATACGCGTTAACCACGGACAAGACTTTTTCTTGTTCAAGTCTAGACCGGTCTCATCATAAGCAACATTGTCACTTCCAACATGACATGGAGAGGGTCTCCTGCTAGTCCCAGTACATACCAGTTTAATTGCAGGAGAGGCAGGAGCACCTGCTCCTTCAGAGGGATCATACTGGATGCAGGCTAAGATAGAAACCAGAGCAGGTTTTGTTAGAACCAGGCTGGGATTAGTTGTAAATCTCTTCCATGATAAGACTAAAACAAGTAAAAAAAAAGTAGATCCGTGACAGTCTTACTTTGGTTCACGGCAACGGTCCAGTCAAGGTCCTGCTCAACATCAGGCTCCATCAGAGAGAAACCCAAACTGAAAGCTAGTGCAGGCAGATCCCAAACCCAGCTGAAGTCAACAGAGGATCAGAGTCTTACACCCAAACTGCTCTAGGCCACACAGCAGTACCTCTTCCACCATGACTTGGACAGACTCTTCATCTTGTCTGGTGTCTGCCTTTGCTTTTTTCTATGTTTCTGTTTCCCTCTTGGGTGCTTATGGGAGCTGTAGTTCTGCAGGCTGGCCAGTATGGCCGTGTCAAACACTTCTTTCAAATTCTTTTGGGTCAGGGACGAGCACTCCATGTAGGACACAGCTCCAATCTCCATTGCACAGTCCCGGGCATCTGCTGGGTCCACAGGCCGCTCCCGGTACTTAGCCAGGTCAATGAGGACCTAAAGAGAAAATGTTAATGTACCTTTGTAGACATTGTATCTGCTGACTTATTGGTCAAGGACACTGAGAAGATAATTTTGGTAAGAATCCTACAAGGGTTTTTTTTTTATATGTCAGATTTGCTGCAAATGTTCTTATTAAAAAGGAAAAGCACCGCTGTTATTGATAACAGTAAAAGGCCTGTTTAAGTAGTGTAATTCATTGGTAAAATTGTCATTTTGATCATAAAGCCTCTATTTAATGCGAGTGGATATTTGTTTCACATTTGTCAGACTTAAGGGGTGATTTCTTTGTGGCGTAAGGCAGATTGTACTCCACCTTGACATCTTCTCGGAGGTCACACTGCGTCCCAACGAGGACGAGCGGAGCGAAGGGTGCGTGTCTCCGGATCTCTGGAACCCACTTCTCAGGAACGTTCTGGAAGGAGGCGGGACTGACCACGCTGAAGCACAGCAGGAACACATCTGCACTGGTGTAGCACAGAGGCCGCAGCTTGTCGAACTCATCCTGGGAAGATCGAGAGAGAGAGAGAGAGAGAGAGAGAGAGAGAGAGAGAGAGAGAGAGAGAGAGAGAGAGAGAGAGAGAGAGAGAGAGAGAGAGAGAGAGAGAGAGAGAGAGAGAGAGGTGTTGAGGATGTTGGGATTTTTTATAGTGATTTTAAGAGTATTTGGACAATAAAGTTTTACCGGTGCAGCATAAACAGCAATCTACAACATCCTGCTAATCCTCCTGACACAATTACTGGTGCTACTGAGTGATTTGCTTTAATTACAGATAATAAACTATGAGATAAGTGTAGTTTCTTCTCCCTTCTTCATCTCTGACTTCCTCTGCTTGTGATCCTCACATTTATTCTACCATCATATATGAAAACACACGGATACAGAATATAAGGAGTGGTGATTCTTTAACTCAATTATTTTCTAATTATTGTATTTGTTCTATCATATAACTATCACTTGTTTCAAGGTAAAGATTAGCTCTATGTCTAACCAGTTGAAGCTCATTCCGAGAAGACATGTTGTCATGTATTTACTTCAGATAACAGCTGCTTCTGTTATAAACAGGGATGTAAAATGCATCACTTCCTGTGTGCCAGATAATTTTTCCTAGGAAAGACCAACCAGACAGTTTCATGAACAGAGACTGAGTCCAGCAAAACAAACACCAAATTGAACGGAGATAACCCGTGTAAAAGGTGTTTAGTTTAGGACTAACCTATTAAACTATGTTCCAATTATCTCACATCGTATGTGAAAACTCTAAATGCATTTGTACCAACATGTTTGCACTTGCCATGACCAAATACTTTGTCAGGTTGAAGAAAATACTTTAGTTTCCAAATAAAGCTTGTCTTTCTCTTTGATTACATTACATTACAATCATTTAGCAGACGCTTTTATCCAAAGCGACTTACAATTCAGATTCTATCACACCGTAGGCATCTACGGAGCAATTCTTTCCTGTGTAGCTCCTCACTGTCAATTATAAAGTGAAAAACTGAATCTGTGTTTCAGTAAATGACTCAGACCATAAAGAACGAAAGAAATAACGAGGATAGTTCCTTCTCCATCACTTCCTCTGGTTCGAGGCATTGTTTCAAACACAAATAAAACAACAACAGGAAATGCTGCGGCTCTCTCTCCCCCTCTGAGTGTAAATGCTGTGTGTGTTTGTGTTGAGATCACTGACCTGTCCGGCTGTGTCACAGAGTTGTAGTTTGACTGGCTGACCGTCCACTGATACCACCGCTATACACACGCACACACACACACACACGAGACAGTGTAGACAGAGTAGTTTAGATATAGTTTAGATATTCACCGGAAACAAACCATATGGCCGATTCCTTTCTTACAACAATCACACAATCTGATGACATCAGCTGGCCACGATTCAACTTCTTAAAAGTGAATACAGTAACGGGCTGATTAGTCAATGAACTGATATTTCTATATTTCCATATTCTATTTAACTGCACATCTGCTTAAGTCATTAAAAAAGTAAAATATCAAAACAATTTCCAGTCACAACTTCAAAGTGGTACAGCCACCACACTATTAAACTCACTTGCACTGAAATGTAAATTATATTTGATTTTACATATGGAAAGATGAAACAATTCAATAAATGTGCTGCTGGTCTACAAATAAAGTGCCTATAGCTGTAAAATGTATTTATCGTATTTAGAAAGGATATCTACAAAGGTCACCGTTTGATACCACATTGTATCTGAACGAATTGGCATCTGTGGTCCCTTGGCTGGTCAAAGCAAAGAGAACACAAGACACAAAGTAGAGAAATATACAAGCCAGAACACCCTGTTACCTGAGAAGTTGTCAAACGCCGTTGGGATGTACTCGGTGGGATACCCGTTGGTGGTGTAGCTCACCACCAGGCTGGTTTTCCCCACAGCTCCGTCTCCCACCAGCACGCACTTCACGCGCCTCTCCGCTGCCCCGGCGCCGGACCGCCGCGTCCTGCCGGAGCCCCTGACCCTCCTCGGTGGGACAGGAGGGGCAGGGGACACCGGTGCCGACTTGTAGCCTCCGTCGCCCCGCAGAGGCATCTGGCACGGAGAGGAGGGTGACATGTAGCCTGAGGAGACCCGGGCAGGAGGCTCAGTCCCGGCTCGGGACAGTTTTCACATCTTCCGTTACTATCTGCCGGGTGACTGACTTTTTAGTTGTCGCTGCTGTCCGCTTCCTTTTAGTTTCCATCGTTAAATCACAGAAAAGTTTGAACTTCTACTCTGTCCCAAAACTGACTATGTGTCCATTTCAAACTTCATGGTTGATTTAAATGAAATCAAGTTAAAAAGAGAGGAGATTCAATTAACGTTGGCCGTTTCTTACAGTCCGTGTCCGTTCTGTCGTCCAACAGACAGACCCGTCCCAAACTCCCCTTCAAATGACATCACACTGTGTGTGTGTGTGTGTGTGTGAGAGAGAGAGAGAGAGAGAGAGAGAGAGAGAGAGAGAGAGAGAGAGAGAGAGAGGGGATAATAACTATAATAATAATAATAATAATAATAAAGCCTTATCTGCAATGCAAAAACGTAGCTGTCAGATAAATTAAGTGCAGCGCAATATGTCCTTCTATGGTGCAGTGGAAAGTATCTTAATATGGAAATATTCAATTCAAAATACAAATCACTCAAAGGGCAACTTGAGTACAGTACATAATAAAGTGTACTTACTTTTAGCTCTTCTAATCTCCAACAAAGTAAGATTGATTTTGATTTGACTCCTTGTCAAACAGTTTAACAGACTACTGACAGGACATCAGCGCCATCTAGTGGACAGGGTGGAAAATAAACAAGACAGAATAATAAAACCTACAGAAGGACAAGGGTGAAAGACACTGGATGACATGGGAATATGTTACCTACAGGTAATGAACACTGATGGTCTGATGTCAGCTGACCTCATTTTGTTCTACATCTGTGCGATTAATTGAAAATGATGTTTAAAAAATAAAAGTTATCTAAAAAACGCATGAAGAAACATGATACCATTGTATGTGTCTGAGTTGCAGGTAAGCTACTAAATACCCTGTTACATATGTAAATCGCTCTGCTATTTCTATATACCAGGGGTATTCAATTAAAATTCACGAGGCCCACTTCGAGAGAATTTCCTCACGCAAAGGTCCGAAACATCACAATAATGTTTAACTTGCGCAATGATTTAGTACCATATGTATTGAAGTAGCCGAACAGTTGTATTACCGTCTGTATGTAGTCAACAACTGGCTGTCAAAAAGTGCAATTGAATAATATCTCAACAATATTTGTCAGTTTTCAAATTGAACTGGATGAATTATAATTAATAATCAAATACATGAATTTAAAGAAATTAAAATATGGACTGGATTAAAGAATAAGTTACATAACAGAAAGCTTTTAAAAATGGTGCATCTTAAAATAAAGTACTTCATTTTAGAAAGATGAACTGAATTGAGCTGCAGCTTTAAATTCAGTTCATTCAGGTGTGAAGTCGTGTCACCCAAAAAAGCCACAATATTAAATTCTTATCTTCTAAAAAGAGACATTTGTGTGCAGGACTTTATCGGTGGTTATTGAAACCACTTGTAAGCTCTATTCCTCTCAGTTATGAATACGTCTCTATAAGTAGTATAGCATGTCGAATAAAGTACATTATCTCAAAAAAAGTCATAAAAACGTTATAGTACATCGTAAAAAGTCATAGCAGTAAAATGCAAATTGGGTAATATTTTCTTCCAATCAGAGCAGTGAAAGGTGTCATGCAAACAAAAAACAATTCATAGAAACACTTATTATTATTTGTCTTAATAACTATTATCCACCAAATAATTCAGTTCAAAACAGTTTTAAGGTCTTAAATCCATCAACTGACTCCTTCCCAAACTCAGGTGCAGGTGAGATTTGGGTGTGGATATAGTTACCACACAGTACACGGGATGCACCATATTAGCATTTAAATATGAATTTTCAAACATAGACAGCTTAACAATGTTAAACGGATCATTTGTGGAGTTACTTGCAACAGCTTAAACTTTTGTTGTGACTTGTTGCATGTATGATTTAAAATATCTGCAATTTGCAATTTGTTTTGTAATATACAGTGTTGTATCATTACTGC